>NW_019734313.1:340744-550289 GCF_002891405.2 Cryptotermes secundus
TATCTCAAAAACACTCTCACATGGCACTATCTAAGTAAGGACACATCAGGTTAAAATCATAATCCATATATCATTATGCTACTGCAATAAACATACACTGTACTATGGTGATAGAACTGGTTCTGGAATTTCAGATCCCAAGATAGTTGAGTATTAGACATATTGTGTAAATGCAGCCATATTACAAGCAGAGATTAATGAAAATGAACTTCAATTTTCTGTCCATTGTGAGCAATAAAAACCATAATATATAAGAATTAAGAAAAAAATAATTATGGCTCTTGTAAATTATATATTATTCTACATTTGAATGTACCTATATACTACTTCATGGCAAAAATGTCTGAGGATGACTGGGTGGAACTGAGCACAAAATGAAATTGTTGTTATAATAGACATACAGTATAAGGAAAGAGTGTGCAAAGGACAGAAAACAAATTTTTGACATGGTATAGGACTATAATAACAATGAGAGAACATAAATTACCAAGAAGAAAGCCAATCAGGAAATGAGGAAGGGAAAGACAAAACCACGAAACAAAAAATTCGTAAAAGAATAAGGACGCTGGAATTGATGAACACTTGTGAAGTAAGAGATTGGGGAATCCTCCAAAATAACACATTTCTGCAGCTGCTTATACATAATGGATCTGCTTCTTACAGTAAGCTGAAGTAGTTTTGGCCAATGCATCAATTCAGAGAATAAAACATTTAATGTTCTTTGGATAGCTATGAGGAGAATCAGGAACACTATTACCTTTCTATGGAATCTCTGAACTCTTCGCTTGCAACCATACTTACTTAACTATCTTAATAAATAATCCTATAAATATATATAAAATTATGACTACCTACAAACGTATCCTTTGGCTGAAGTGGCATTTATCTTGAAATATGGCTGCTAACTTTAATATTTATTTCTCTGTCTACAAATAAATCATTGTATTAAATACTGTCCAATTCATATGATCTTTTCAGGCAATTATATTTGGTTAAAGTGCATAATACAATATAGGTCCCACCAACATACCATATACACAGCAGTTTTCAGTCCCTGTAGCTAGGTTAGTACAGCTTAGAGGGTCCATACTCTAATTTTCACTTGTACTCATTTATTTTTTACTACATATTGCTTTAATGACTTAGTGCCAAAAGATAAAGTATTACTAGAACTGTTGTTAGTTTAGTATGAATATGTGCCAAATGTAGAAACAATCCTGACTGCCTTTAGAGTTTTATTGTGCAAATAAGTGAGAAATAATTTCTCAATACTGAAGTAGCTAAGAGTTAGAAATGTTGTGGTTCAGAATTTTCGTTATATTTGTGTACTGGAAAAAGGCAACATATCTTCAAGCAAAGCACAACATGCACTGTTTTCTTCAAAAACTGAAGCCACTAGATTTCATTTGAAGAAACTATTATTTGTAACGTTTGAATATTCCTTGCTCTTAGCTACAGTACAATGTCCTGTAAATGTTGATAAATGGACTTCACACAAACAAAAATATCTGCAGCTTATTTTTAAAGCATAATATAATTCTTGCATTCCATCCAAAATAAAAGTAATTACTTAAGATTAATGTATTGTATTTCTGTATAAAGAATGTTCAAATAATGTTTGTGACTTGTGGGTATATGTACATGTTATTAATCAATAAAACATTATAAAACATGCAACTTTCTCCGTAATGCTTTAAAATTTGTAATTGTTTAAACAAGCATTCCACTTCTGCTTCCTTGATAACTCAAAATAAACAGTGGCCTTACTCATCATCAGACAATTACATTTTGTTCATAGGGTTCCACAAATTACAGTATGTCCCATGTAAAACGAATTGAAACAAAGCGTAACTATGCACCTCAACTGTAAGATTTAAATATACCAAAAAAAAAAGGAACATTTTCATAAAACGAATAGAACCATTACAATCATATGACTTTTCCCACCAAATGTAACTTAGACTGGAATGGATACAAATCAAAACCTACCATTAGGTATTACTTCCAGTTAACTCTCAAAAGTATTGTTTGGGATGACAGCTAGAGACATGTCAAGTGTCTTATACAAGAATGTGTCTTGTGAATACTTTTCTATTCTGAGACTGCCACTGTGGTCTAGTGATCAGAGTCCCTGACTACAGATCCAGAGGTCCTGCGTTCATTTCCCGGCACTACCAGATTTTCTGAGAAGTAATGGGTCTGGAATGGGGTCCACTCAGCCTTGTGAGGATAATTCAGAAGCTACTTGAATTGAAAAGTCCAGTATAGAAAACCGAAATTAATGGCCGTGGGGATTTGTTGCGCTGATCATGCAACACCCTTTAACCACTAAAGTTGGCACTAACTTTGCCAACATGCAGCGATTGCTTGGTTGGTATAGTTTGCTTGCAGACTAAAGCCATGGAGTTTGTTTTGTTTGTATGAGAAATTTGATATAATGCATCGAGTATAAAGGATGCATTTTCTTCATTCCTACGTTCAAAATGACCATGTTCCAAATTCTTAACCCTTGTTCGTCCTTCCTATTTATCTGATCAAGGAATTCCCTGCTGTTCTTCAATATTTTGGTGATGGTTTGCTACATGTCCAAAATGGTACAATAGGTTCTTTCCTGCTATTTGACATAGCTTATTACCTTACAGTTTTTAAGAATGTAGTACATGCCACTGTGCTCTAAGAACTGTAAAAATATTTCAGCAAGGATTTTGAAGGTTGGGGCTCCCATTGCTAGTTCACCTTGTTTGTAATAATCATTACTGAATTGGAAGTAAATCTGTGCCAGTATTCTATTGGTCACATCCTTTATTTCTTCTGTTATGTTGTGTTGTAGTTTTGGGTTAGCATATTCTGTATCATAGTAGTAACTTAGTTTGCATGTATACACAGTGCTTGAGGTGGAATGAAAATAGAACCGGGATGCCATCCCGCCGCATCCCGCCCCACCTCAAGCCCTGGGTATTGTACATTGCATTTACTGCCAAAGAAGTAACGGGATGCTTTTAAGCCATTTAGAAAAGAACCGGGATGCCATCCCGCCGCATCCCGCCCCACCTCAAGCCCTGTGTATTATACATTACAGATGTCATAGGAACAGACCTTTCTATCCTTTCCTTGGTGTAAATTCTGTAGGTCTGTAATGAGCTGTAATGAATTTCTTACGTTATATTTGTTTAGTATTTAGATATTTTCTTTTAACACTTATGTTATATATGTAGCTAGTTGGTATGCTGGAGAGTTATGCCAATTGATTATATGTCACATGGCTACTGGGGTTTCGGATATTTTGACTGTGACATGTGAGATAGGCGTTTCTGAGTTCATGTTCTAGTATCTTCAGTGTTCCTTTCAGGGGATTGTTTTGCGGTTTTTGCTTTAGTAATGGTTAATTGGGTTATGTGTGTGAATTGGTTAGCCTGTAAGAACTCACTGATAATTTTATTCTGTTCCTGGTGGTGAATTAGAACTACTGTTTTACCTTTGTCTCCTTGTGTTGTTATCAGTTGGTGGTATTATTTTTTGGACTTCAGGGTTTTCCATTCTTGTTTTGCTGTTGTGGTGTTTTGTTATGTTCCTTTAGAGGAAGTGTTTGATTGTTCTGGATACTGTGTGCCTTAAGAGAGTTTTGTTCAATTTCTCTTGCATAGCTTTATGTTTGTTTCGGCTTCCAGTGCTACTGTTTCAATCCAATCTTTTGGTCTATAATGTAAACTGTTTTTAATCCTGTACTTAGCAGTTGCTTTTCATTTACTGTGAACTATATATTTGTAAGATTATGTACTTTTGGATAAAAATGTTTTTATTATCTTGGATCTATTGTTGTGACTGGCTGTTTTGTAATCCCTAAAATTTTTATTTTTGTTGTTCACATTTTTTGGTATGTATTTAGTTTGGACTTAAGGGATGAAGTGACAGGAAGTTGGAGAAAACTGCATAATGAGGAGCTTCATAACTTGTACTCTTCTTCAAGTATAATTAGAATGATCAAGTCAAGGAGGATGAGGTGGACAGGTCATGTAGTACGAATGGGGGAGACGAGGAATGCATATAGGATATTGGTGTGACAGCCGGAAGGAAAGAGACCACAAGAAAGACCAAGGCGTAGGTGGGTGGAGAGAGATAGGATGGGATGGTATGGATTGGATTCATGTATTTTGGTATTATATTTTGAGGTGAGTTTTTTAAAATAAATATGTGCATTAAACAGTAGCAGTTCTCACTTCAAGTTCATTTACTTAAATATGCTCTTTTCACTGTTGTTGTTGTTGTTGTTGTAACTTCTGTATTGGGTTTTCAATTTATTTAATACAATCAACATAACCTTCTGCATAGACACAGTTTACATTCAGTATTAATTACTATATGTTTTGGCCTTTTGACCGTCATGTAATGTACTTACTTACTTACTCATGGAGTTGAGCCCTTCTGGAGGAGCCACCAATTCTGCAGCTACTCAAAAATTTCCCAGCATTTTATGGAGCCCTAAGGTTCATTACCATGTTCACAAGAGCCCTCCACTGGTCCCTATCCTGAGCCAGATCAATCCAATCCATACCAGCCCATCCTATCTCTCTAAGATCCATTCTAATATTGTCCACCCACCTACACCTTTGTCTTCCCGGTGGTCTGTTTCCTTCTGGCTTTCCCACCAATATCCTATATGCATTCGTCTCCCCCATTCGTGCTACATTCCTTGCCCACTTCATCCTCCTTGACTTGATCACTCTAATTATACTTGGAGAAGAGTACAAGTTATGAAGCTCCTCATTATGCAGTTTTCTCCAACCTTCTGTCATTTCATCTCTCTTCAGTCCAAATATTCTCCTCAACACCCTGTTCTCAAACACCCTCAGTCTATGTTCCTCCATTAATGTCAGAGACCAAGTCTCACACCCATACAGAACCACAGGCAAAATTATAGTTTTGTATATTCTAATTTCTGTTTTTGGACAGCAGACGAGAAGACAAAAGATTCTGGACTGAATGGTAGCAAGCATGCCCAAGTTCAATCTCCTCTTAATTTCCTCCTGAATGAGGTTTCGATCTGTTATCGTTGTTCCCAAATATCTGAACTGTGCCACATTTTCAAAACATCTGTTACATATCTTTATGTCATGATTTTGCCCTGCATTTTGGTGACGAGACAGTAACACATACTTAGTTTTATCTGTGTTTACTTCTAGCCCAACCTCTTTACTTGAATCAATTAAAGTTTGTGTTTTTCTTTATGGTATCTACATTATCACCCAGTAGATTCACATCATCGGCATAGACCAACAGCTGATGCGTCCCGTTTAATTTCAGTAACTTGGAAAAAAAAAAATCCACCTCACCGGGATTCGATCCCGCGACCTTCCAGCTTGTGGCATAGTTATTGGTCGTAATTACGTTATGAAACGACGAAAACTTGTGGACGCTAGTGTACATGAACCTGACAATTGTCAGAAGTATATATAGCAGTGAAATTTTCTTTTTAATTTTTACAAATGAATGTATTTTATTCCATGTATATTTCATTAGGTCTCTGTTTATTTTGTTTAAATAGCCCATTCGTAAAATGTTAACCATCACTGGATACGCACTCTTCAAACCTGGCTTGCAGATATCCCTCCTCCCACTGATCGTTGAAATCTGCTTCCGAATTGCGACCTTGAAGCCATCGATGGGCCGTGGCCTGGTTGTGTACACTTTCGCTTTCAGCTAACCCCAAAAGGGGGGAGGTGGGGAATCGGAAGCAGGGAGGTCAGGCTGACGTGCTCGCCACGAAAATTTTAATTATTGACACGGCCAGACAAGTGGAACTGTGCATCATCCGTCATAATGATAACATCGTCGAACAAAATTGTGATGAAACGCTCAGGTACCTTGCTATGGTATGCCATGTCACGATCGCCTTGCACCACCTTGCACGGATGGAAATTTAGATCCTTGTGTAAAAATTCTTCTACAGCAACAAAGTGTCTCCTGGTGGAACGCCTAGGACTCCTTACGAATGACTGCATCACAGCCTCAACGTTCTGTGACGATCGCGCTATACGCACAGGGCTTGGTGTATTCTTTTTTTAATGTGGAAGAATTCGTTCTGAAGCTTATTCATAACTGTATGGTATTGCAGCAAGGAACTTTTCCGTGATGATCAATATGTAAATGCTTGTGAAACATTCGCTGCTTTTTAACAACACATGATCCATTCTTCGATAGGTACCACGGCATCTGCCACGCCAGCAGTTAAACTAACAAATGGCATACTTCCCGCCATCACATCGTCAAGGGTTGCCAACACAACGCATTTCCTTTGCCGCGCCCTGTACGATTATACTGATATGGACTGCAAATTAATAAAACTTACTGCCAAGTTCGATCCCAGGTCTGGTCAAGTGGTGGACAAAGTGGCGCTGGGGAAGGTTTTCTCCGATTACTTCGGTTTCCCCTGCCAATCTTCATTCCACCAATTGCTCCACAATCACCCTCACCTATCATCTGGGGCCAATACAATAGGCCAGTTGTTGTTGCAGTATAAGGGACTTAGTCCCACCTAACTCCGAAGGAAAAAGAAACCCCGCGATTTTAGTCCGCAGGCGAACTATACCGACCAAGGGACCGCCGCTTGTCGGCGAAGTTTAGTGCCATTTCACTAGCAATAAAAAATGTTGCAAAGTTTAGGCTGCCAGAAGGCAGAAGGGGCACCATGAGGAGTGACCCAGGCCCCAACAGAAAAAGTTTTCTACAATCCACTAAGGCCCTAACAAGAGATAAACCAAACCCGATGATTGTACAAAAAACTTTAACACGACATATTACCTATAATCATACACTAGCTAGGTTGTAACTTGCTACCTTCCTCCTAGAACATTACACACAGCCCTATGTGCAAGATCCCATACACGTGGCCAAAGATGCCATTTTTGACATTTTACTCCCAAAGATGGCTTCTGTTGTGCTCTGTTTATATGTTGTCTCGTGTTACTTTACATGTCTGAAGACAGGAACTATATATATCAAGCATTCAATGGAGCAGACTTTTTATCTGAAGACTGAGTCCACTCTCAAACAGTTTAATAAAAATTTGGATTAATAATAATGTTCTGAAAATGAATTATTGATACACTATAATACAAAAATTCTAATTCTCCTGTCAACAACTCAAAAATTCTAATCTTCTTGTCAACAGCTTGTAAAGATTATAGTTGTGTATCTTCTACTGCCCAGAAAAAGGAATGGAATATCCAAAACTCTGTAAATATGAGTTTCCTGATCTGTGGACATGCAGTGCATATTTCTGTGTTCCAGGAAATGTTAATGTGACGTACAATGGCTCGGATGCATAGATTTTGAGTCCTACAATACTGTATAATTAATCTTCTATACAGCTAGTGAAATTTCATAATAAAAAATTGTCACACAATTTTGTCATGTACTTTAATAAATACATAGTTGAAACTGCATCATCTTTTGACATCTTCATACTATATTTCAAAATTATTTTTATTTGAAACTTTTACATTTACAGTGAATCGTCATGACATGGCATAACACCTCCTGAACAAAAACCCATTCAATTTTCCACAATATTAAAATTTCCTAAATTTTTTATACAAAATCTGATCATACATAGATTATTATAACTTCTATAATATCGTGTTTTATATATTTCACTTTAAGAAAGGAGATAAACAGAACAATTCTCATGCAGTTGAAGGAAAGGTACATAATCTTAGGACTATATACTGAATGGCACCAGTATTTCCAAACCAACAAGTCTATATGGTTATCCTTTTGGTGCCACTGATAGTAGGGTTAAAAAATACAATTCTGGATAAAAAGAGGAGCTGTAAATGTACATAAGTATGCAGAATGCAGGTGCAGATAATTCTTGAACAATGCCCACATGGAAGACTAGGGAGAAAGGAGACTGTGATGACAGACTAGACTGCTCTGGTTAAGGATCATTTTCAACGCCACTCTGGGTTCTACCACAAAAGTCAGTCAGAAAGTAAGTTTAAAACATAAAATTTTAGGTTTTATATTACAATCCCTGATATTAAAAATTCAGGGTAATTATACTGTCATCCCACTACTTTTCAACATAATCTCTGCAAACCATGGGATGAGTTTTTCTATCTCCTGTTGGTAGAAGTCTGTCCCCTGAATTCAGTCATCACTGTACTGGTGCTTCCATGTCATCAATTTGAAACCTATGACCTCTGAGATGGTCCTTCAGTGCTGGGAAAAGATGGTAATCACTAGGTCCCAAATCAGGGCTATATGTAGAATGCTTGAACATCCACTGAAAATGCTGGAAAAGTTATTGGTTGGCATGTTGAAGTGCAGCTGTGCATTATCAAGCAGAAGCAGAACACCTTTCTGAGGTAATACAGGACACTTAGTGTAATTACCACATGTAAACATATCAGGGTTGTACAAGAGGCTGCCACATCTCTGTGATCCCAAAACAATAAGGCCATCACTTTGCCAGAAGACCTCATAACCTTGATCTTTCTAACTGTGGAAAACGCGGGTGTTTCCATTCCATGCAGGTGAATTTTGTTTTAGAGTATGCTAAAATGTCTCACCTCCTGTGACAATGAACTCACAAAAATCTGATGGAATACTGTTGCAAATATGACAGTGCACAGTGCACTCCTTCTTGCAGTCTTCCACTGGAGCTTGATGCATTCAATGTGCACACACTCGGTTAAAATACCCTACGTCCTGAATGAAGTTGACAAGAATGCCATGCAATACATACACATCATGCTGCAATCCTTCTGTTGCAGACTGTACTTTCGACAGTACACTGCTGCTACATCCCATGCTATTCTGGGTCTGCTGCTTCCTTATAATTCTCTGCAATACCTCTTCTACCTCAAAATTCCACACACCAGTTCCTTACACTCTGCTGATTCATTGCACATTCATTATAAACCTCTGAATTTCTGTCACCAATGCATTTCTTGCATTCAAAGACAGAATTCAGAATGGACTTCATTCCTGGACCACCACTCCAGTCGAGTAGCTATGTTCGTTCAACTGACTACTACACATAAGATGTGGCAAATAGGCAAACTGACATACAGTGTTGTTAACAATGACTAACAAATTCATCCAAACATACCCTCAACAGAGCAGATCCTTTAGTTGTGGGATTATATGCCTTGTAAACTTACTCATTCTCCTCCGTCTTTAATGGAAATTAAAACTGTTCACAATCTCTCAATAAATTAAAATCACACCAATTGCTACATGTTTTGGCCCCACTGGGCAACTGTTCACTTTTTGAAACTGTCGTACTGCACTGGATCGTTAAGTGAATATATTTCCATGCCATTGCATATCGTTGTTCAGACTAAAATATGTTTGAAGAAAGCAGTCTTCTGGGATGCGGCGCCGTGTAGATGTGGTGTTAACAATGCCGTGAAAACCTCAAATCTTACATAAAATATGTTTGTCTGAGAATAAAACTCTCTGCATTCTGCGTTATTTTCCTTATGTGGTGTCCATCTTGTGCCCTCTTATGTACGTCCTCATTAGCTGAGCGTAAGTATATAAGGGAGAACATACATAAGAAAAGGGAACAAATATGGACACCACATAGGGAAAATAAAGCAGAATGCAGAGAGAGAGAGAGTCTCAGACAAACACATTTTACTGTGAACTATATGAAACAGCATGGAAATATACTGACTTAACGATTTGGTGCAGTGCAACAATTTCAAAGAGTGAATGGTTGCCTGAAGATGGCCACACAGGACCAAAACTTGTAACAATTGATGTGATTTCAATGTTATTTTAAATTAAAGAGACTGTGAATAGATTTAAGTTGCATTAAAGATGGAAGTGAGTGAGTGATACAGAAATGCAACAGGATGCTCAAATATAATATTATTGTAAATTTACTTTCTGATTGCCCCTGCCAGTGAACTAATTCACTCAGACAATGAGGCTGGCCCTGTTGCATCTGCAACCAATGATTCAGTCTGCTGATGCTTAGACTGGGTTTCTATCAGATGTAATTCCTGTTCACATATCTGACCTACTTGGCACTCACATTAACAGATGGCACAACCAGGCAAAACGTTTCATTTTCTGCACTTTCTGCTTCTTGTGTGGCTTGGCAGTGAGACTGCATACCTGTAGGACATGAAATGAAAGGTACAAATACTCCAACATAACCTCTCACCTCCTATAACGTTCCTGACCCCTATCCCAATGTTTGTCACGGTCCCTGTCCCTGGTAAATCGTTCTCTGTCACGTGCCCTAAACCTGTTATGATCCCAATCTCTGTCTCTGTCTCGACTTCTCTCTTGTGGTCGGAACCTTTCTCTATCTCTTGAAGTATTTGTACCATTGCTCCTTCTCCACCGCCTGTCGTCACACTCCCCAGCCTCACCAGCTGCCTGCTCCTGCCTCCTGGACACGCTGTCATCCCGATTTGCTTTTCTGTCTGATGTTCCATTCTCATAATAATGATTTTTCTGTTTATCAGCTCGTTCACTGGTAGAACTTTTCTCACTTTTGCGACTATAATATTCATCATGTGCCTTGTCAACTGACTCCTCTGGCCTAGATTTTGATGATGACTCTTCACTGACACCTGGTTTCTTTGCTGCTTTTCTAGTATAATTAAGAACAGCCTCCAGGGTCTTAATTTTCTCAACAAGTTTACGGCGCTTCTCACGAGATTCCCTAATAGTCTCATTTTCTGTTGATGTATCACTGTCACTTGTTGCAACCTTTAACTTTTTCTTACGTTTCTTTCCACCCTTTTTCGTGCTATGCTTCGGTTTTTTGTTGCGTGGGCTTGCAACACTGTCTTCACTGTTCATATCACTTTCAGAACCCGAACGTGAATTGGAATTGTCACTGGAACTCTCTTCACTACTTGAAACCTGCTTCTTCTTCTTATTCTTCTTCCTTTTCTTTTTCTTCTCTTTCTTTGATTTTGTCTTAGATTTATCTTTCTTTTCTGAAAATTAAATCAGATTTCATATAATTAATGATTATGTTGTACAGAAGTTATAGAACGTGTCACTAAAAAGGGCAAATCAACACACCTCCAGTCAGTGTCATTTCACTTCAAGAATTACAATTGTTCCTCTCTTTTGCTCTTCAATATTGGAACTGCAAGATTTGGGAATAAATGGGAAGAGCGATGAACTGCGAAGTTTCTGACACGTTCTACAGCAGTGCCTCCCAAACTGTTGTTCACATACTCGCGGGGGCACAAAACATATTTCAAACATACAATGGGATAGAAATACAGTATGCGCCAAAATATGTAGTACTGAAACTCGCACATCTCGAACGCGCATGTGCGTTTGTCGACGGGGCATAGCTCCAGCCACATGTGTTCCCAGTAGTGAAAAGGAAGTTGTGTTGTGCAGTTGTTGGAAATGGGTCTCTCGACGGAGGAAAAAGTATTCATAGTTGAGTATTATTTCTGCTCATATGGAAGTGGTCATCAGACAACTCACTTCCTTGGTTTTGAGCGGCCAGATTTTATCATAAAGAAACCACTACATAGTACACGTGTGACGATATGGTGTGCCGTCTCAGCACACAGAATATTAGGCCCCTATTTCATTCAGGATGAGGAAGGCAATGCTCTTACCATTACCAAAAGAACGCTACAGGGACATGGTGATCGGGCCATTTCTTCAGGATTTGAGAAGGCTCTGTCGTGCAAGGGGCCTTCACATGAATAGACAGTGGTATCAATAGGACGTCTTTTCATTTCAGTACTGTATGTTTTGGCGCATACTGTATAATCACAGACCATTTGTGTTGCTACTTCATTTTATGCCAAACAAGACTGTAGAAGTATACAGTAAACACCTGCTCAACAAAATTTTTAAATGACAAACTGACATCCATGCACAGGTATTTATTGCAATAAACTAAAATATTTTAAATATTGTCCAAATGAAGATAAATATTACAACATTAATTCAAATAAGCTCAGGAAAGTATGTGACCTTCCATAAAATGATAATATAATTAAATATATATTATATACATACATACCTATGAGGGAGTCAGTAAATAGGTCACAAATGGATATAAAACATATGATATTCGAACCTAGGAAAAGATATTTATTTCTCGACATATCCTCAACCAACACTGCTACACTTGTCCCATCGCTTTAGCAGTGCATCGAAACCTGCAGCATATAAGTTCTTTCACTGTTGTCTCAGCCACTTCCACACCTCCATTTCAACCCCTTCATCACCACCGAATGTGTGTAATATGTCTTATTTTGTATGTTGTTGCAATTGTATTGTTATGTTTCTTGTTTCTGTGGATATATGGCGATAGTTTGTGATACTGACCATTAGCGGGGGGTGGGACAGGTTAGGGAAAGACTGGCAGTGAGCAAACAAACAACACACAGAATTCATATGGAAAGAATTCAATCTCAAGATTAAATGAGGTAGAGGGTAAAGAGCAGTGTCGTGTTGAAATCTCAAATAGGTTTGCGGCTTTGGAAAACTTGGACACTGAGGT
Source organism: Cryptotermes secundus (assembly GCF_002891405.2). Taxonomy (NCBI): domain Eukaryota; kingdom Metazoa; phylum Arthropoda; class Insecta; order Blattodea; family Kalotermitidae; genus Cryptotermes; species Cryptotermes secundus. The sequence goes on from NW_019734313.1 coordinate 353,250, forward strand.
GGATGTTAATAAATCTTGGGAAACTATTAGAGAAAATATCGAATTTCCACCAAGGAAAGTTTAGGTTATTATGAACTGAGGAAGCATACGCCATGGTTTGATGAAGGATGCTCAAAATTATTAGACCAAAGAAAACAAGCCAAACTGCAATGGTTACAGGATCCAAGCGAGTTAAATGGGGATAATCTGAACAATATAAGACATGAAAGCAGCAGGCATTTCAGGAATAAAAAGAGGGAATCTCTGAAAGACAAAATTGATGAGCTTGCAATGAACTGTAAGAACAAGAACATTAGAGACCTGTATAGAGGAATAAATAACTTTAAGAGGGGTTACCAACCTAGCAGTAACTTAGTGAAGGATGAGAATGGTGATCTGCTTGCAGATTCCCACAACAGTGGGAATTCACAGTATTATATGCCATCAACAGAACCCTTTACAATAATCATAATATTGGGTTGGCTCACTGTGCATACTAGTTGAATGACCATTGAATTTTTCAAATATTACAGCCATTACAACCCCCTGCCCCTCGCCAAGTTAAAATGCGGAGATTCAAAACCCCTTTCCCAAACAATAAGGTTAAGAAAAGAAGATTCCAATCAGAAGTCCCATATATTTTATCTGATTACTTCACGTTGCAGCACAATACTTGGTCAAGAAAGTCCCTACTTCAGAATCTGAAGATTCATCATAAACTTCACACCAGTTCTGTCACTGTGTCCTAACCTGAGACAACTAAATCCTGTCTCCACCCTTTATGCTCCATTTCTATTAGATCCATCTTAATATTATCCTAAGACTTACTTCATGGTATCACAAGTAATTCCATCCCTCAAGATTTTCCCACCAAAATTTTTAATTTATCACTTACACTCTTGTGTGCTTCATGTCTCAGTCATCTCTTCACTCTAATATTATAAGAACAGTACAAATTATGAAGCTTCTCATTACTTAATATTCTCCAAAACCCCTGGTACTTCCCTCAAATCTTTTCTTCAGTCTTTTGTTTGTCATGACTGGCCCTAATGACTCACCTTCTTCATGTTTCATGGGTAGAGTGCCATGTGATGGTGCACATCCCTCAGCGTGGAGTTTCCGTGTGTCTTCATCCAGTTTATCAGAATCTTTTGGTGGCTTGTAGTCAGCCACATGATCGACACGTATCGTGCGGCCAAGCAGCTGAACAAGACAGGGTCTTTAGCAATTACACATGAAACACTGATGCTGAGACTACAAAGTAACAGCAAAAGATATGAATAAAAGTATGAATTAAGCCACAGTACACAAAGCCTCAAAATGTTCTGTTTGCATTTCTGTACACTGCATTAGTCTACACGTCCCCATACTGAAAGTGCAAATCTGTTGATGATAGTAACAGTAGTTACATATACAGCTTACAAATAATTTTTGTCTTCCATTAAATATATTAATAAAACAAATGCTCCAAATAAATCACTCAGCACTCTTAGTATATGTCCCTAATGCTAAATTTAATTGAAAACTACACAATAAAATATGCAGACAGACATTGCCTCCCCAATGTATGGTCATTTCATGCCCACTGTACTGTGTAGGAAGACAATAGTGGAGCTGTAATTTACTGAACTTTGGCCTTGTCTGCATCTTATGTAGTAAAACTCAGCCCAAGCAAACGAATGTATCACTGATGTCAAATCTTCACTTCAGCTGCAAATGCTGAAGAATGTAGTTCCAAGCTTCCAGCATTCACAGTACATACTATTACATTTAGCAGAACAATGAGTGCAAATAAAACAAACAGCTGCCAATGGGCCTAGCCAACATACAGATGCCAGTCAATGCTGTTTCAAGGCTGCCATAACTGACATCACTGTCAGTAAAAGATGTATGGAGGCAGACAGCAACAAGAACTGAAATGACGTATCATTAAATCATGGCCGGTCTGTAGTTACAACAGCCTTCATAACCTTTTAATCAATACAGCCACATACTCGTATGTCTTGCATGTGAAACTACAGCCATTCCTCTTACTTTCTGCAGCTAATGTGTAGATACAAAGTTATGTTATGCATACTTTTATGCCATTCAGGTTATCAACTGCCAACGCAGTGCTTCGCTGATCTTCATAACAGAGGAAACAAAACCCCTTGGATTTGCCAGTTGCTTTGTCACGAACCAAATTCAAGTTAACCACCTCACCATACCTGGGCACAAGCATAAAATGATCATTACAAGAAATGCATATAATATACATTCAACAATGCTTAAAAATCAATTTAAAAAATGTGCCAGAAAAATAAAAAACTGACACACCTCAATATGCAATAGGAGTTTGGTGACCTAATCAACAATTTTGCACAGCATCCCCTTATAAGAAGTAACTTCTTATGAGTAACAGCTGATTGTTGATTCTGTCAACTAACTCCGGTGATGTGACTCCTCCTTGAGAAGTTGACAGTTGCTCAACTACTCAAAAAAGCTTTTATGGAAACCAAAGGTTAATTACCAAGTTAAAAGGGCCCACTACTGCACATCATCTTGGGCTGGATGAACCCAGTCCACAATCCCTCACCCTGTTTCTCCGAGATCCAATTTAATATATTATACATCTTCCTAGTGATCTCTTTCTTTCAGCTTTCATGCGCTACATTCCCAGCTCACTTCATCCTCCTTGATTTGATCATTCTAATAATATTAGCTGAAGAGTAAAAAATATGAAAATCCTCACCATGCAATTTTCACCAGGTAACTATTATTGCATACCTCTTAGGTCTAAATATTCTCTTCAGCACCCTGTTAGCAAATGCCCTCAGTCCAAGTTATTCCCTTAATGTCAGAGACCAAGTTTCACAACAACATATAACTACAGCCAAAATTATAGTTTTGTATATTTTAAACCTTACACTTTTAGATCGCAGACAAAAAGAAAAAGAGTTCTGAACTGAATGGTGATAAGCATCACCAAATTTAATTTGTTCTTAATTTCCTCATGAACCAAATTTTGATTTGTTACTGTAAACCCAAATATTTTAACTGTCACATTTTCAAGGGATCTATTAGTTACCTTTATCTCATGACTTTGCCCTGAATACCAGTGACAAAACAGCAACATATCCTTAGTTTTCTCTACATTAACTTCTAGGCCAACCTCCTTACTAGTGTCAATTAGGTTTCTGTGTTTTTCTTTATGGTATGTATGTTATCATTCTGTACTTTCACGTCATCAGCATAGACCAGCAGCTGATGTGTCCCATTTAATTTCAGTCTCACCTGGTTTTTCTGGCCTCTCCTAATGGCATATTAAGAATCAAAATTGAAAAGCAGTGGTGATAAAGCATCTCCTTGTTTCAGACCATTACAGACAGGAACATTACACAAATGTTTACCTACACAGACTTTAGTACAAGCTTCATTAAAATATATTATAATTAGCCAAATTAGTTTCTGGGATATAACAAATTTAATGAGACTGCTGTACCATACTTCCCCCCTAGTGAACCATGGGCTTTCTTGAGTTCTAAAATAGCTCGAATACTGTCCCACTGTATTCCTATTTATCTTCCAGTATCTGATGCATAACTGATACACTTACTCACTCAAGGAGCTCAGCCCTTCTGGAGGAGCCGCCAATTCTGCAGCTATTCAAGAATTTCCCAGCATCTTATGAAACCCGAAGGTTCATTATTGTGTTCACAAAAGCCCTCCACTGGTCCATATCCAGGGCCAGATCAATCCCATCCTATCTCCCTAAGATCCATTTTAATATTGTCCACCCACATATGCCTTGGTCTTCACAGTGGTCTCTTTCCTTCTGGCTTTCCCACTTGTCTCCCCCATTTGTGCTACATGCCCTGCCCACCTCATCCTCCATGACTTGATCATTCTAATTATACTTGGAGAAGAGTACAAGTTATGAAGCTCCTCATTATGCAGTTTTCTCCAACCTCCTGTCACTTCATCTCTCTTCAGTCCAAATATTCTCCTCAACACCCTGTTCTCAAATGCCCTCAGTCTATGTTCCTCCCTTCATGTAAGAGACCAAGTTTTACACCTAGTTTTATATATTCTAATTTTTATGTTTTTGGACAGCAGATGAGAAGACAAAAGGTTCCGGACTCAATGGTAGCAAGCATTAGCTGAGTTCAATCACCTCTTAATTTCCTCCTGAACCAGGTTCTGATCTGTTACTGTTTTTCCTAAATATCTGAACTGTGCCACATTTTCAAATCATCTGTTTCCTATTCTTACGTCATGTTTCGCGATGCATTTTACTGATGAGACAACAATATATACTTAGTTTTCTCAGTGTTTACTTCTAGACCAACCTCCTTATTTGCGCCATTTAAAGTCTGTGTGATTTTCTTTATGGTATCTACATTATCACCCAGCAGATTCACATCATCGGCATAGGCCAACACTTGATGTCTCCTGTTTAATTTAAGTCCCACCTGGTTTTCCTGGGCCTTCCTAATGGCATATTCTAAAGCAAAGTTGAAAAGGAGTGGCAATAAACCATCTCCTTGTTTTAGACCATTCTGGATAGGAAATTTTTCAGACAAATGTTTACCTATACTGACTTTTTTATCACCCTTCTTGTAAATAGGCACAATGTCTTCTCATACTGCTGAAGCAAGTCTTCCTTTTCCAATATAATTAATGAGTATATGAACCTCAGAATGTCATGTTTCACTCTCTGTTTGAATTGATTCTGCCAACATCAGATCAACACCTGGTAACTTATACCTTTTGAAATTTTCAGTAGCAATCTCAGGCTCAATTATTAATGGCTCAGTTGTAATTCCAGTTGTAACGCCTAACACCATTAACCCCATACACAATGAACAGTTGAGAGAAGCAGTTCTCCCATCTCTTCAAGATGATGTAGGAATCTACAAGCAGATCACCCTTTTTATCCTTTACCAAGTTAATTCTAAATCAACAATCCTCCTTAAAGTCATTTGTGCCTCTGCATATGTCTCCTATGTTCTTGTTCTTATTGTTTGAAGCTTGTTAACTTTGATTTTAACACATTTACATTTTTTTTTCCTGAATGTCTTCTAGCTTCATATCTTATCTCCTTTATTTGATTTAGATCCTGTAACCACTGCAGCCTAGCTTATTTCCATTGATCCAAAAGTTCTGAACATCCTTCATCAAACCACAGCTTATGTTGCTTCAATTCATAATAATCTAGCTTCTCTTTGACTACAGCATAACAGAAGGGTGATACTAGAGAGACATAAGTGGATGGAGGAGGAGCTGCAGACACTCTTCAATTATTCCACAAAGTCGATTCACATACCACAAGCCACAACTTGCAGCAACCACAGACCAAACAGCAGCCTCAATAATGAGCTACTATTTTTGCGTTGCCATATGGAAATTGCCATATGGAAACGCTTATATTCAAAGTCCACTGGGGCACCAGTTCATAGCGAATACTCTTTTTAAAATTGTACTTACTGTGAGAAGACGCAAATAACGTCGCCTTCTGTTAAATTATATGGTAAACCTCCGATGAAAATCCAGGCGCTATCTTTATACTGGTCATGCCATGATGTCTTCAGACTCCGTTTCAATTCAAGTTCACTTAACTTCTTAATATTCTTCACATTGCTGGGAATAAAGTGGAAGTGATATCAGTATAAACCCCCACCCTGAACCAACTATGCAACTATGTCACGTTTTTACCAACCATACTTACGTCATGGGATTCATGTTGTTTCATTTATATCTATACTCTCTCCAATTTCTTTGCTAAGTTTGGTAAATTCCACATATGTCACTACAAACATTCCTGCAAGTATTCATCACCCACAAGGCACCAAAATAACAATTTTGCCTATAAATATGTGGTCAAACAAGTCCATCTTCAACCATACCAAAAGACCAAACCGTAACATTTCAGAAATTTATATTTTCAGTCTCTACCACAAGAGTGCAGGTGAAGCGTAAGCAGCGTTAAGTATCATATTTCAACTTGGATCTATCACGTTGACTTCAAATTTGTTACAAAAACGTTCAAGATAAACGTATTCTTTAACTGAAACTGCAGCTCGTGATCAGAAGATACGTACACAGTGAAGATAACTAGCTACTTATATTTTTGTTTAGTTGATTATGGCGATTATGACGATTATGACTGTGCATTCATGCTGCCTGAATGTTTACTGTGAAGGTAATCGATACTTTGTAACCGTAACTCAACTTGTTTGCACAATTTTAGTAAAACTATCGATTGCGTGTTTTAACACAACTGAATGGTCCTGTAATTGTGTATGGAGGAAAAATAACATTCCTCAACGAGACCGATAAAGGCTTTTAAAAATAACTTGTCACAGTTTATAACTCCGTCATTATTGGATTACTTGGGATTATTCAGTCAGAAATTGCCTCTCAGGAATTCTGGTGGATAATCGATATATGTATGATGATTGGCGGGGTTGGTGGTATTGAGCGTATTGAGAAACGCTTACAAACCTTACAAACGTTCAAGCCTCATACGGGACACAAATCATGACCTAAAAGACACTTGGACGCAGGTATCAAACATTAATGGCAAAGCCAACCATTCCGGTTGGACACGTACAAAGCTTAAAAGGAAAAAGGAAATGAGCAAGAGTACATTTTACGGTCGTTATTTACACATAGCTAATTGGCATCAAACTTTCTTTAATAGTATAGCATATATTTCATGTACAAATTGTTATTCTTGAGGAAGCCACACAGCGTCAGAAACAATTACATAACGAGAAACTTCTTTATTTGTGAAGTAATATTACTGTACATCTAAATATGTTATGATGTCCCGATTGCTTCAAGTGGAGTTTTACTTAAATATATATCATCATTTACTGCAATATTCTTTTCACAGTGTCAAGTTGTTGTCGTCAGATGTAACCCTACTTCCCTCACTAAAATTATTTAATTGCGGTTATGACCAGTTTGTACATTGTTCTCACACCCTGCGAGGCGCGCCTACAGCGGGATACGATCCTGGAACCGTCTGTACTCGAAGAGGGGCCTTGATGAATATTTCTCTCCGTTTGGAATTAGCCTATCTACATCTGGAAAATTTCCTCTTAACTTCTTCAGCCACTCTATGCAGTGCATCAGCGAGACAAGTAATATGGATCATTTTTGAGTAGAGCATTTTAAGTCCTTTGGCAGCCTTCTTCATATATGGAGCAGCATCTGTTACTAGGAGAAGGACATTATTTCACTGTATTCCATTTGGCCATAAGAAGTTCATGGAATTGTCAAATAGGACAGCTATAGTCGAGTGATTTGCTCTTTCCAGAACTTCATAATCAAGAAGAAATATTTCTCCAGGTTGATCTTGTTTCAGGGTCCCAACTATAACATTCACGATATACCGCCCATCTACATCAGAAAGTTTGTAAATGTAAATAAGGAGAGGAACTCTCAATTCTTCTGAGTGCAGTTTTTGAATAAATGCCTATTACTTTATTTACTGCAACATTTTTTCACAATGGTGAGTTACTGTCAGCAGCTGTGGTACTCTCATAATTTTAAGATTTGTTACTGAACCTTTCAGTTAAATTCTAGTATATGGAGGTTGTCAGGAGATACTGGCCCGTGGCCATTCCACACTCTTAATGTTAGGATTATCCTTTGTCCTAGATAATGTAAACCTAAGGTTAGGTTTAGAGTTATGTTTTCAAAAATAAGCCATTGACTGGGAAGGTGTGCGGGGATTCCTCCCATAGCGCCTCCTGAGACTAGAATTTTGCTGAGCTTTCTGTACCAAAAGTTTCAGTTTCATTTATTTTTCCTCACACAGAGCAATCGCACGCAGCACCTCTTCGTAGTGGTTTGTTTATCACTCTTGTTGAATCAGGTTAGACAACTTTAATTTGTATTTATTTTGGAATGTTGTGTCTATTTTTGTGCTTTGGATGGCTGGAAAGTGTTCCACATACTTGTTTTTATTATTAAGATTTCTTAGTGTTATCTAAACAGCAAAACAGTTCTGATTTGTTATCATTTCAGGTCCATAAATGTTACATGGTTAAAATGATTAAATTACTTGAGCCTTTGTTTGTGTGTGAAAGTGCAGAATATGTTTTTGGTCCCATTTAAGTTAATGTACGTTTTTCCCTCTCTGGAAGAGCTTTCTGCTGCAGCTATCGGAGCCATTCGACAGATAAACAAAGATGGTGGCCTGGATGGAATAGTAAAGCTTCCCACACGTTGGGACTCGGTCATTGAGAAGCAGGGGGGACTATATTGAAGGACTGTAAAGAGATATTAAAAAAAATAAACATGGACGTAAACAAAAAATTGTGTGCATTATTTCTGAAATGACCTACGTAACATGACCTAAGTTTAAATAAATGAGATCAAATCATATTAAAGTTGAATGTTCTGTGTATTGTGTTTGTTCTACAATGACTTTCTTATTTTGTTATTTGTACACTTGTTGAACATTCAAGCATCAGAACCCATGGAATGCTTGTAATTTATCAATTAAACCTGGTGAAGAATGAGGACTTTGGGAGTTCCAGATTCATGTCACATGATCTGGGTATTCAGCCCCCTATTCCAATACCAGAAATTGCATTATTGATTAATGTTAAAATCAGAAGAATAATTTTGGTGCCCTGGCCATAGTAAGAATTATAAGCCACATTCTCTTCTTGATATTCGTATTTTCACGGGTGGTGTGGTATTACAGTTGATATGATTGAGAAAGTGTCAATCAAATATAAGCACTCATAACTGGCACAAGCTCACGTACTGTGTTTATATAAGATATCCAGCATTCCTGTTTCTTTGTGTCAATCTTGGTTAGGAAGGTAGCAGACTGACGGTTTTTTTAGGGTGGTGGTTTTCTCTTCATGTGGACAAATGGAACAATATTATTTTCTGAATAAGCCATGATTACTTCTTTCTTCGTTACTCTCCACTATTCATTCTCATGCATCTTTCCATTTGACACTATCCTGTGTATAATTGATTTTAGAATGCATCTCTCAACAAACTGAGTGTTGGACTATAATGTTGCTTATCCATGATATAAGGTAATGCACTTGTAATTTAACCAAAATTAATTTGGAAAGAAGCTGTGTGCTTCACGCTTTTTGTATGTGTTTTGTGCCATCTTGTTCTTCTGTGCATTGTACATCCAGTGTCATTGGTACTCTCTTTAGAAAACATAATAGACATAAATGTAAGAATGCGAACATTGTATTAACTTTTTCGTTCAAATTCTTTACCCGCATGTTTTAGTGATTACAAAATTAATACATGAGATACTTAATTCTTGATGCAGCTTCAGTGATGAGTGATGTTTTTATTGGAAACCATTACATGTTTGAACTACACGGGTCATCATCAGGTAGTATAAAAAACATACTGAAAGGTAATGTGATAGAACTATATAGGCCTATAATATTAATTCAGGATTTAGCTATTATATCATATGGACAGTGGCTGAATACATGTATAACATTCAGTAAGTAAACAAATGAGGTTGAAGTAAATGAGTAAAGCTTCATTCAGAGGAATACTGAATACATGATATAAGTCAGTGAGATTATGTATTTACTGAAATAGTAAATTTAATGCCCCTGTAGAAAATTCTTATCAGCAGTAAGTAAACAAAGTCAATGAGGTATGTAAAATTATGAAGATGGCATATGTTTGCTCCACTCTGGTGTTCACCTCTCCTATCTCATTTTCAAATACCTGTGACTTAAGTTTCAGTTTAAAGATTTTTGCTTTATACTTAATATTGTGTATGGCTGAGTTTTAATCATAGGATTTAATTTTGGTCCCCATTGAAGTTCAGAGTTCTTGTTAATCTGTTGGTTGCCTCAGCCAGCCACAACTGTTGTCTTATGATCGTGGTAGTAAATGCTGTCCTGGAGGCCAGAAAGGTTGACTAGGCAGAAACAAGAGATTAGGAATAATAGTATTCTGCAGATGGTTTCTCATAATTTCGTTTACGTAAGAGATGTATAAAGAACAAAGTTAATTTCATGGTTACTTCAACTTATAAAATCTTAGAACATGAACTTTGAGAAATCCTACATACTTATTCACTTCTTCAGAACAGTACAGAATGATAGGATTTCATTTGCAAATGGAGTGGGCAGCTTGTATGAAAGATATAGGAATGGAAGTTATAAATTAACATTCGCATAAATGTTTGTTTTGTCACTGTTTCCCTGCCCCCTCCCCTTTTCCTCTAAATTAAATTTAAAAAATCATATTTTTCATTATTCATAGTCATCCTGTGCATAACTATGGACTTTACAAAGTCTCAACTAAGTCTCCTATGGTTCCCCTGCTGCATGTACTGGCTTTCAATGTGGGTTTTAGGTTTTATTTCACGTGAATTACTTGTATAGTTGTCATAAAGCACTGCATTTATTTTTCCAGAGTGACATTGATAACTCTCGGTACAGCTTCAATGTTGAATGGCATGATACAGAAGCTTCTATCATACGAACATTTATTTTATTCTATTATAAAGTGGATGGAACAATTGAACTTGTAAGTAAACTTTCTGTTCTGTAAGGTGCACGTAAAGTGTACAGTAAACGAGACGGAAATATGTCTTCAAACACAAACTTCCTGTGGGAAGGAAATATCTTTTCGTAATATGTCAAGTAACTGATGATTTCAAATTGACCCATACATATGACATGTATTCAGTAGGTCATGGGTTCAATTTCAGGCAGTGAGTAGCTGTTCTGACTTGAGAGTTTTTTTTTGGTATGTGTTTTGCCTGTCTGTCCAAGTTAATTTCATACCCACATCCTCCCACCTCTTTTCCCAATCTTTTCATATCCATCTCAATGCAGCAGTGATGAACCACTGCATACTATTAACAGGATTAAATATACTTAACCCTTTGTAGTCACAGTAGCATAGTTGGTTTAGGCATTATGCTACAAGCTGGAAAGTTTCAGATTTGATTCCCAGTGAGGTCACTGGATTTTTTATTGACCTAATCCTTCCAGCCACACTATGATCCCTGGGGTCGACTCAGACTATAACAGAAACGAGTACCGGGAATCTTCCTGGGGGTAAAGGGTGGCCAACGCATAAAGCTACAACCCCACTGCCATCTGTGAGCCAGTTACCTAGAATATGTGAGAGCCTTGATGTCTCACAACCCTGTGGGCCTCCTTGGTTTCTTACAGGGATAGCTCCACCTTTTTAACCCTTTGTAGTGCCTCACAGTGCAGTTGAATAATGTTAAGTGACCCATATTACAGTTAACATATTAAAATATGGAGTACAGTGGGCATTTTGAATCGACTGATCTGATAGTATCAGACAAGTGAATTTAAATTGCATAGTAGAGGATTAAAATAAGAGCCATATAGGGAATGAAATCCACCTCAACCCATCACCTGCTGCAACTGGATTAATTAAAACCATTTTCTTTTACATATGTTTTCATTCTGTGTCAATAAACTTCTTCTTTTTGAGGCTATATCCAGCCAGCTGTTTGCTTATTGATAGTGGGGAATCCTTTCTGTGGAATACAACTCATTGTGAAGCTGACCACTTTTTATTGCTAGTGGGGTGGGACTAAGTCCCTTGTACTGCGGCCACTTCTGGCCTATTGTACCAGCCCCAGATGATAGGTGAGGGTGATTGTGGAGCAATTGGTGGAATGAAGATTGGCAGGGGAAACCGAAATACTCTGAGAAAACCTGCCTCAGCGCCACTTTGTCCATCACAAATCTCACTTGACCACACCCGGGCTGCCACGATGGGAACCCAGTGACTAACCGCTTGAGCTATGGCGCGACCTAAACTCCATAATGAATCAAGCTTGGGCTTATGTATGCCAAATTGTTATCAACATAAAAAAATTCTTGGATGAAACAAACTATGGTGTCAGTAGCATGTATATAAATTACATCAGTAATAATGGTTACAGTATGACACGAAATACCGACGGATGTTCCTCAGACGTACAAAATGTGACAGTGTTACTCTTGGTGACCTGCACATTGATGCATCAGTGAACATCTTATCGAGGCAGATGAAAATTACTGGCTTTGCTGATGAGTATACACATGTGCACTTGGGGATTGTTATGCAGAGGTAAGACAATGTTTGATATATGTCCCTCATATGACATAGGTGACTGTGAAGTTGACCAGTGAAGTTATCAGAGCCTCTTCCAAGATCATATTAAAACTGTCGGGATGGAAGGCCTCTCTTCACGATTGAAAACTATGCAGCCACAGACTGAAACCCTAAAAAATTATATAAATATTCTATTAAAATTTGTGAACAACCTCTGACACATAAATAACCTAGCTTCCTTACACCGTGTTTTCACAGCACTGAATTCATCTATAGTATATTCAAAATGTTGGGATTTGGGGAATTGAGTGCTTCTCTTGAACCCTCTCCTATGTTAATGCCAACCTCACCATGTTTTTCAAACAAGGATCATGCACAGGAGACATCTGATGCAGAGAAAGTTCCATCCAAGGCACATGGCATAACTGTTATATCAGGTGTAGAGAAGGTCCCACTGCTAAAATTAAGTTTAAAGCTTTGATTTGTTCTGGTTCATGTGTTGACAGTCACAAATAACAGTTTGGTTGAATAATAAAACATCTATATATAACACAGTCCATCAATAATGCAACAAATTGTACATTTTTCTTCCACTTACACTTTTAACACAACATGTTTTGGCCCTAGATGGCCGTCTTCAGGTATCTTAATATATTAAAACTGCTACTATATTTATCTATTTGTGGCTGTGGCCTTAATATGTTCTGTACTATGTTCCGCGTATGGAAGGTCACTTTTATTTATTTTATGAAAAAGTTGAACAGCTCCATCCAGTGTGACTGGCTAAATTTTTTTCTTTTTCTTATTTCAATTATTCATGCCCTTACATGTTTCAGTCTTCAGAGAGACACCTTTACATCCATACAGTTAGAAGCCACTATTACAGTACATGTTCTGAAACAGGCATGTCCAACTTCAGACAGGTTGTGATCAACTTTTTAGTGTCAAAACTGCCAGTGATCTACCACCCCCTCCTATCGCCGTACCTCGCTTTAAGCAAAAATATTGGTAAAAATAACACAACATATGATGTTTGTTGTAATAGCAACATACTGTCACATGTTTGGAATTCCGAAGGGTTACTTCAATGGAAACGCTAGAACAAGACCGTTGCATAGGAAGCAACAATAGCGATACTGTAATTCTAACAGTGAGCATTGCATAGATTTGAGTTTCCACGGTTATAACAAAGGCTCATTGTATAGCAACCGCCAAGGTATAAATAGCCCAGCTTCGACAAGAAGAACTCAGTCTGGAATTAGTCACTGAAGAAGTTAGTCTGGAAATAACCACTGAAGAAGACAGTCTTGGAATAGATGCCGAAGGATACAGAAGTCAGTCTGGTATTAACTGCCGAAGAAATCAGTCTTCAGGAAGCCTCCACTGAAGATAGCTGGAGCTACAGAAGTATTGGGCGAGATATTGTGTAAGCAGTGATTGTAATAGTGCCAGTGCTAATGGTTGTAAAGTGTTTAAGTGTGAGTGTCCAATAAAGATTCGCTGAGTCCGAGACCCACGTATAGTTATTTGTCGCGTGACACACAAAACACGTGACAATGCATTTAAAGTACAGACTTACCTTGTTCGTTAGTGAGACATCTGGGCCTGCATTTCATCCACCAGCTGTTTGAAGTCAGGTGCGTACTGGGTGAGGGCCAGTTTCAGGCAGTCCTGGAGATGTTCATCTGTCATCTTGGAACATTGTTTACTCTTTGTCAATTTTAGGTAGGAAAACGCAGATTCATGCAAATAAATTGAACCGAAACAGGAGTGTACGATTTCACTGCATCTTCCTAAGTTGGGAAATTTCTGTCTAGGCACTAACTTCCAAAACGAGTCTTGAGAAAAATATAATTTTTAAGGGTTAATATCTCATTTTCAAGAGATGCCTTCCTCAATGTGCTATTTTCACAGATAGTAGCTGCAGTTTCTCTGATGTTTAAATCTGATTTGAACAGGAATGACAAGTACTCTACAACTGTTCTAATTTTTTGGAAGTCACAGAATCTGTTTCCAAAATCTTGGATAACAGAACAGATTTTGGTCACGTACTTCTGTCTGAAAAAAAAAAAATTAGGATATTTTTCCAGATGGTATTGCATATTAGGAAAGTGATCAAAAATATTGTTTGTAAGGTCAGTCATCATTAGCTCGAATTTGCTTTTGTAGGATGAAACTGTACCCATCACTTCCCCACAGTTCACTTAACACAGGTGTAAAGAAATTTTCACGTAAGGTACATAAGAACAAAAAAATAATAATGACTAATATGTATTTTCCCTTCAAAATCTGAATATAATCATATTATATTACAAGTGAATTTACATGCTTTTCATGAATAATTTCCTTATAGGCCTATGAGATCAACCAAAAATTGTCCCATGATCGACACGTCGGACGTGTCTGTTCTAAAGGTTAAAATATATACATACAATATTAATAATACACACTTGGGTGTAAAATCTAAAGTCTTTACAACTACAGTGGCAGTTCCAATACATTAAAATATTTATAGTTAGTTTGATAAGATTCTATTGGAGTTCATAAACCAAGCTGGTTCGTGTCATCCCTTTTATTATTTCTTTTGACGGGCCGAATGTGTATCACCTTGTCATTCTCGAGAAGAGGGTTCTGCAAATATATTATGGGTATATTGTATTATTTCAGCAATCCTATTATGTTTTGTAAAAACTTTTGTTAGTTCGTCCTACCTTTAATGTTGTCTTGTATGTGTTTGTGGCCCACTGTATTTTTACTGTTCTAGTGTGTGTTGAGCTGCGTACTTATACTCCTTGTGTCTCTGATGCGTGTGATTTTGGCGCATATTAATGCAGTGTAGCAGTTTTAATATATTAAGACACATGAAGATGGCCATCTAGTGCCGAAAAGTGTTGTGTTAAAAGTGTAAGTGGAAGAAAAAGGAACAATCTGTTGCATTATTGACAGACTGGCTTGCAACGGGATGCTTAAATACAGAATTACAAAAAGTTGTTGAACAATATTTAAAGATATTAATTAAACATTAACAAAGTTAGGGTGTCAGTACAGAAACATATCTCTTACCGTACATTTGGTGGTAAGTGTTGAAGGGAGACTAATGGATGCAATATAAACTGCAATACTGGAATACTTAGTTTTTGTGCATACTTTGCATGACATGCATATAATGAATGCATAATGGGTGAACATGTTTTATATTCATCTGGCTGCTTTTTTAATAAAAAAATTATCAAACAGATAATGTGACAAATTTGGCGTGGCTCTCTGTACCCAACATTGTCAGTAGAATTTCAGTTTGGCAGATATTTGTCAATTATATCCTCTACATGAAACTACAGCTGAACTTACCATATTTATCATAAGTGGCTTATCATTTGAAAAGTTTTCTCCGAGTACTTCGGTTTCCCCTGCCAATCTTCATTCCACCAATTGCTCCACAATCACCCTCACCTATCATCTGGCACTGGTACAATAGGCCAGAAGTGGCCGCAGTACAAGGGATTTAGTCCCACCCCACTAGCAATAAAAAAAAGTACCTCGCACAGTAAAATGTAGATCTCGTAAAGAGCCTTATCCTTTCTTTTAAATATTTTCAGTGCGCTGAAAAATAATTTATCACCCTGTATTGTATAATATCTCTACGGTTGGTTAGATTTCAAACAGTAGATTTTATCAGAACTAAAAGAACACAGAGACAAAATTGCAAATGTATAAGGAAAATGTGTGTATTCCAATGATGGCATACACCTTTCTAGTCATATAAGTATTTTCATTTTCATGTGGTATTTTCAGTGGAATTTATTTCTTTCATACTTATTCAGACAGTTTTTATGATTGCAGTTGTTGGACATGTTAACGCTTTCATCGTTAAACCAAGAATATGTCATGGCTCCATAGCATTCCCATTCTAGGGGCCATATTGTATGCATATGAGTGCATAACTGGGGTATTTCTCTTTATATTGCTGCCTTTATGTTTATCTTTTTCTTTCTTAGAAATTTTTCATGGTAACAGAATGCATATCAACAAGTGGCAGTTTATTTGCAGCATGACACAGTGCAAACAGCTGTTTTGTCCGACACTAACATGAAAGGGTTATAGAGCATAACAGTAGTGAATATAAATACACTTCAGATTATGAAGCCAAGGTCTCGAGATTTCATGTATGCAGTTATCTCACTTTCTTTAAATATCAGTCTCCTGGTGTTATGCTGTTATGGTCTAATGACAGATTTGAAGCTCCTGGTCTCTAAGGTGCCCCATTGAACTGTGGCAACCAAGAAAGTTGATAAACAAACATGGCTTTCCCAATCTGTGGCAAGTCTCACTCTTAAATGCTGCACCAGCAGTTGCGACAGTTGTGGTAAACCCATACTGTTTATTGAATGTATGAAGAAATGCTGACTCGTGGCAGTCTTCCATTATATAATCCTTAAGTCGGTGACTGTGGGCAGTCTCATATCAAAACATTAAACCAGTTGGTAGGGTAGACTGTGTCTGATAGGCTACCAATGCTGTAACTACCATGCTGCAGACAGAAAACTTCATAAAGGGGACCATGGGACACAGACTGTATCACTTCTTTGTTGTTGCACTCTTCTGCAGCCAAAGTAAGTGAATCCATGTTGTATTGCTGATGATCAGAGAGATGCTTGTAGGGTACTGGCCTGAGGCTAGATAAATATGGAATTATGTAACTTAGCTCAACCCCAAATGAGTATCTAGGCAGTGTAAATAAATGTTGGAAATAGCAGGACCCCCCCCATGTTACAAGGTTATACCCTAGATTCCCGACCACCGAAGAATTAGAAATGCTACCAATATGAGGAGATAAGATTTGACCATGATCCTGAACCCCTTCCTTGAAGGATCCCCAGTCCATACTGCTGCTTTAAATGGGTAGAGGTTTCCAGGGTGGTTGATGCAACCTAGACTGCCACCCCAAGCCATACAGCAAGTGATAGCCATTGAGATAGGAAAACAGACCACATCTTAACAATAGTGTCAGCCGTTGAGATATACACCACTGCATAACACTTGTGATTCAAGTTTTGTATGCATGTGATCTTTCAGTTATGTTAAAGATAGTTTCTCTTTTGGTTATAACAGGACATTTGCAATGCTAAAACCTGATGCTGTGGAAAAAATGGGCCAAATATTAAAGCTGATCATAGAAAATGGATTTAAAGTTACAAAGTTGAAAATGGTACAAATGACAAAGGAACATGCTCTGGAATTCTATGCAGAGCACAAGGGTAAACCATTCCTTCCGTGAGTATAGAACCTGATTTTGTGCATCTGAGATCCATAATCAGGAATCTGGACACAATGAAATGAGACTTAGTTTGTAAGTCTTGAAATTTTTGTGGGTGGCAGACTTGCATTTGTGAGGTTGGATATATTTTGGTTGAAATGTTGAAGAACTACCCACCTTGCGGTAATAGAAACCAAAGTTTCTTTGTCAGACAAAACTAAAATTTATCATTAGGCATGATAATGAAGTAATACAGCCCAGTTTACATCTTCACAACCTATTTCAATAATGTAGACCTCACAGAGCCGCTCATGGTAGCTGAGCGGTCTAAGGCATGCACTGTCTTCGCTCGCTCGGAAGCCGGGATCGTGGGTTTGAATCCCACTCAGGCCATGGATGTTTGTGTGCGTTTTTCTGTGTTTGTCTACAGGTAGAGGCCTTGCAATGAGCTGATCACTCGCCCAAGTAGTCCTACCGAATGTGTAAGATCTAATAAACTGAAATGAAACTGAGAGTTTCATGGAGGTAGGCCTAGGCCCAAATTGGGGCTGTAGTGCCACAGAAAAAAAAAGACCTCACAGAAGCTTCATATAAGAACACCAGATGCTGTACTGCAGACTTATCCTGCACAAAGAGATTCTAGCACAGGACTGAGTTACACATGAATACCACAAGAGAGCATCCATATCCTCTTATCATCATTACTGATTTGTCTAGGTGCAATGTGATGCAATGATGACACATAAGAGAGAAGACATGTTCTGGCTCACTCCATAAATAATCTTGTTGTATGACTGATATGGATCGATTATAGTGAAGAAATTGAAAAGAGGCAGTTATGACCTATCTGAAGGTACTGCTCCGGCATTTGCTTGGAGAATCTGATGAACACAAACCTCGGTCAGGATAGTCTGCAGTCCTATCCAAGGGCCAAGGTTTTGAATATGGCAGTTATACCGGCATACCCAGTGAAATGAATGCATTTTCATGCTTTCTCATCTTGATTACTTTAATACTATAAAAGAGGCCAACTGTCACTTTCTACATCTTTTCCAGTTTGTAAGTCATGATTTTGTTTTTGTGCACACTGCGTATGAGTACTAACATGAATGCTATTGTATGTGGTTTTCAGAATAATGGATTTTCTTTTTGTGTTCTAGTATTGCAGCTAGTCCGAGACTAACAAACTAATTAACTAATGGATGCATGCAATAATTTTGGCTCTTTTGCTAATTAAAGGCAGTCCCTTTATTTTATTGTAATTAGTCTGCGGATAATTGAACAGTAATGTAATTATGACTGAGTCACGTTTGTCACCTTTTTTTTTTTACGCCCTGTCTCTTGTCCAGCACATAAATGAAGAGTAGTGTCAAACAATTGAACTAAGTGCTAACACTGTAGGTTGCGGTGCAAGGGCCAAGAAGGCCTACCCCTTATACATTCAAGTGCCGACTATACTTGTATTTCTTGCACCAGGCCATCTTATGAGAAAGTGACTGGCCATATCAGGAAAGACGACAACATTCTGGTTATAAAATTATTGATCTTTCAGTAGACTTCATTCATGAAAAAGGCAAAGAATTAAATACTTGTAAAACACAAGTTGTATGTAGTTTACCATACAACTTGTACAGGCAAAATATGAGCCAATTTGTAAGCGAGTTTCTGCTGTAAGTTTCTTGTGTAATCTTCCTAGTAAAATAAAACTTAAAAAATGGTGTACAAATTTACAGTTGCATACTGAACTGATAACTTGCACAAAACATAAAACGATCTCCATGATTTGCTCTTTCTCATATTAATTGTTGAAACACACAGTTGCTGTTCTGTAACTATTATTGTTCTTATAATTATTATTAAACAGTTATATTCTAAATTTGTATGCTATGTAAAGAAGGTAATTGTTGTAGTTCTCCTTAATTCACGTTGAGTCTCAAATGTGCACAGGTCTGCTTTATAACCACTGAATTTGATAGAGTGGCATTAAATAAACAAATAAATTGCCAACATATAGATGGTGGACCAAGTTTTAACATTTACCTTGCTTCAAATGAGACATAATCAGGTGCATCAGCTACTTCAACCCTAAACTTCATTGCTCTTCGATGAAATAAGCAAAAAGGAATTATTCTCCCATCTTTTGACACTTATGGAAACTGGAAACTGATGAGGGAATTTTGTTAGAAGCATTGAAGTCTTCAAAAGATATTGTATCTGCTTTACACTAGCTCTTGAATCAAACTATTGATGACTGAGAGACAGGCTTTCTTAACATTTCTTTTCACTGAGAACTGTAAGTTTTGTTTTTCTTTCTGCTAAGTGTCTCCTCCTGAATTTGAAGCTTTGTAAGTGATACTTTGTTTCAGCTTCTTGGTAGAATACATGACATCAGGACCAGTTATTGCAATGGAGCTCCTTGCAGAGAATGGAGTGGCAAAATGGCGTGAACTACTGGGGCCCACTGATTCTGAACAAGCACGTAAAGATGCACCAGGCAGTATACGAGCTCGCTTTGGTAAAGACAAATCACTCAACGCTGCTCATGGTTCCGATTCATGTATATCTGCTGAAAGGGTATGTACACCATTCATGTGGGTTCAAAACTTGGTTTCCTAGAACACATATTACCAGAGTGCTGAAGGGAACTGCACTGAGAAATGAAGTAACATGACATAAAATTTCAAAATGAGTTGCTTCCACAATTTTGTACTCTTTGTCTATCCTGTTAGGATGATAAATCAAAGAGGATGAACAGAAAGAACCTAATAGCACATATGGGTGGAAACAATAAATGTTTGAAAATTTTGGTTGGTAAATCACATAATTCTCTTTATATAATTAAAGTTAGTAATTGGTGAATGCGCTTTACCTCAGTGCTGTAATGATACTGAATTATGTATTTTCTTGCTAGGAACTGAACATTTTCTTTCCAATGAGTCGGATTGCCCAATATGAGTCCCCGCGGTCCACAGCCACGTTCAAGAATACCACCTGCTGCATCATCAAACCACATGCTGTTCAGGAAGGTTGGTCACTGCTAATTCAGGATAATTGATTAAACCTTGTGTTTCTGCGTTTGGATGATGTCAGTGTTTTGAGAAATTAATGGTCTCTATCTTCAGGAGGAGGCAGCTGTCAGCAAACGGACCTCATATTTGTATGGTCCAGCGCTGCATGTGGTTGAA
The DNA here is from genome assembly GCF_002891405.2 of Cryptotermes secundus. Lineage (NCBI taxonomy): Eukaryota > Metazoa > Arthropoda > Insecta > Blattodea > Kalotermitidae > Cryptotermes > Cryptotermes secundus. Next base: position 373,746 of record NW_019734313.1, read on the forward strand.
AGCATTTTGGTGGGGATGTTAGAGCTACTCATCTCTGGTTTCATGGTTCAGTAGATACAGCTAGACTGAAACTGAATTACCAGTGCTACTGATAAACGTCTGTAACATTATATGTATTTTTTAAAGCATTGTCTCCACTGTAGGACTGGATTTAATCATTAATAACACTTGTGATTTAGCAAAGTTTTTACAAATTATGACTACACATTTCTGACCCTGCCATCATCCAAAAGCAGTAAAATAAGATAATAATTGCTAGGAATTTTGTATTTGTTTTGTTTCTAAAATGAAGCTTTGTGTGTTCAGGTCTGTTAGGAGATATAGTATCAGAAATACAGGAAAATGGCTTCAAGATAACAGCAATGCAGATGTTCTACATGGAGCATCCGAATGCTCAAGAATTCTATGAAGTTTACAAGGGAGTCTTGGCAGAGTACTCAGTGAGTGGTAATGGTTAATGGTGCCTGACTTGCATTGCAACTGATGCATGAAGAACGCTGAATTGAGGTTTTTCATAATTTTTCTCTGTGGTACCTGATGAAGAACTGTGTAGAACATTGAGAGGAGACATGAGTGCTTCCTTTACATAATAACCCTCTCATCTGACACAGAATTTTGAAGTAACCTTTGAATCTAGGGACATTAAATTTTCAGAGCTATAGATGTAATGACATAAATGAACAAGTGAAATATATGTTTGTGTATGTGCGTGCATGCCTAAGGTATTAGAATTTGTTATATACCACTATACTGCACCTCAGTGTTACCAAGTGATTTGGCTGAAGTGGTATTCCTTTATCCTGACCAGGGTTTTTTCTTTTTTTGGTTTTCCTCAGTCCACATGAACACTGGGATAGTACTTCCAATCAGCCCACTTGCTGTCACCTCTATTCCAGTTCATTGTTTTGCATCATTCTACTATTTGAGACTAGCTACTGACAGCAGTGTTAAAAGAAACCGTTAAAAAATACACCCAGGTCTCAGATGATATTTTTTTTTGTCATCTACAGTTTAATAACGGTTTTAATTTATACTAATAGAAATTGAGTTCTTATTTGTATTAATGATCAGTGGCTGGAGTTCAGATTTTCATCATGGAACTAAAAACGTCCCAGTGACTATGTTATGCAGTAATAATTCAATCTGGGCATAGACTGCTCAGAAAACACTGTTCCTCACTGTTGTACTTCACTTATTGTTGCCTAGTAGCAAGCATTGTTTCATTGTCTGTTTTGTCGTCATTACGTAGTAATGGGTATACACCCTACAGTATACTCAATATGTCTGCCGGTAGCTTTGGTACCCGTCTTCCTCATTTCACAACACCATATTTCATGAAATGAAGGTGTCTCAATCATTGATGTGAGTGGTCACACAGATATTACAACAATTGGAAGGCCTCACATGGGACCCCGTTTGTTCTGATTAATAATATCATTGATGTATCCTTACATATAAAGCCAAGGGGTTTGGGGTCTGCTGATTGTGATGGCCAATTCTGCAGACCCCCACAACCTGCATTTTCTGCTGTTTTGGTCTGATGGGGATGGGGGCTATCTTCATTGCTGGTGCAGGTGGATGAACATTCAAAATCTTCAACAGTTTCATCACTTGCCCCAGTTTCATAGCGATATGAATTCATATCATTGACTAATTCAAATATTATACTGTTGTCAAAAATATTCATACTGTTCAGTTCTTGAACAGTGAACTTTTCCTGTACTCACACCTGATTTCATTCATCTGTAATCTGTCAAGATGACAGGTCCACAGTCTCTTCCAAAACAGTTCCTCCACTTGATGCCATCTAGAGCTTTCTCCTTCAAATGAAAATATCCTCTTCTGTCCCCAAGGTCATCCAGCATCTTCTTATGTCTTCTTCCTCGTCTTCTGGTCACTTCTATCTGCCCCTCTGTCTTTCCTTCAGTAACTTCTTTTAGAAGACAGTTACCACGTAAGATATGACCAATCCAATTAGCACACCTGATTTATCCATCTCATATGGACTGTGTTAAGTAAGAAACTAATCATTTATTTGCCCAGCAACTGCATCTTGAGCCCCAGTGAAAGCAGTTACAGTGGCATAACTCTGATGATAAGAAACTGAACCAGAACCTTTGAGCTATTGAATACTGGAAGTGTGTCAAATTGCAGTTAGTTTTTGTTAATGTAAGATTTTAAAGTCAAAAATAAGGCCAAATAAAGTGTAGTAGAGCAGCTGGCTTCAAAGTTTACACTTATCGAATGCAATACAATTATTGCAGGGAATGGTGAACCAGTTGGTTTCGGGAGCGAGCGTGGCAATGGAAATTGCAGGGTCTGATGCAGACACTCCAAGCAAATTCCGTGCCTTTGTGGGACCTGCAGACCCTGTAAGTGTGAGTTCACTCCATAGGGAATACAAACTAAGACATCAGCAGAGAGGTAGAAGTAATGTTACCTCATATCCAATGATTGCACCATGAAGGATGTTAGAGGGCATGGAGGTGAAGTTCCGTGGCTTTTAGGCATTAGTATGTGATGAAATTTCACAGTTGTGCTAACTTTACTATGAGGGCTATTTGGAAAGTAACCCCCCCATTTATTTTGGGCAACTAATGTAGGAGTACATATGAGGTAGCATCATATGGCTTATTGCCTTGTAAACCATCATATAACTGGTCACCTAGTGTTTGTTCTTGTCTCTGCAGAGTGAGTTATGATGTGTCCCGTGACTGAAAATCCCACCAGCTGTGAATTTCGCGCTGTTATCTGCTTTATACTAGAAACATGAGTGCTGGAAATCCATTGGGAATTATGCACCGTTTACAGCCAAAATGTAATGAGTGAAAGAACTGTAAGACAATGGTGCAGAATGTTCAGAGATGGGCGAACAAATGTTCACAGTCAGTAGCATAGTGATTGATGATCTTGTTCAAAGTGTTGGCCAAAAAATTTGTGAAAGACACAATAACTGAACTTTTGAGTGAATTTCTATAAATTTCACGCATTGTTCTCTATGAGATTATCGTAGTTATGCTGTGCTATCACAACTTTGCACAAAATGCAGAGAATGACTTCAGCTTCGACTCTTTTTTACAGTGGCACCACAAAGGTGGTGATGAATTTCTCAGTCACATCATAACAGGTGATGAAACTTGGGTTTCATTTGTGAATGTTGAAATCAAAAAGCAGTCGAAGCAGTGGGTGCGCACACATTCACCAAAGAAGCCAAAAAAGTTTAAACAAACATCTGTTAGAAAGCTGATGGCAACTGTTTTCTGGGACAGGAAAGGAGTGCTGATGGTGGAATTCATGCAGCAAGGGACCATAATGTCACAAGTGTATTGCAGAATGCTAAAAGACTGTAGGGCCATTCGAAACAAAAGGCTTGGAATGCTGACATCCATAATAGTGCTCCACCATGACAATGCGCGTCCGCATACAGCTGCAGTGTATCAACTGGGAGTTTTTGGCCAACCTCCTTCCAGTCTTGGTCTCACTCAGAGCGACTACCACCTGTTTACCTGCGTGAAGAACCGGTTGTGCTCACAGTTGATGGAAGGTGACAAAACGTAAGTGGCTGAGCCCTGGCACAGGCATACAGAGACTTATTCCCCAATACTGCAAGTGCCTCAGCTCTGGTGGTGACTATGTTGAGAAGTAACTTACACATGTACATGTTTTTTATATGTAATACATTTTTTCTGATTACTTGTTTTGTCAACAGCTCACTAGAGGTTATTTTCCATATAGCCCTCGTATATAGCATTATAAATTAGATTTGGAGTGCTGACCAGAGAGTATCACGGCTGAACTTGGAAAAGGAGACAGTGATTGACAAAGAACTAGTATCCTCAGGGCTTGAGGTGGGGCGGGATGGCATCCCGGTTCTTTTCTAAATGGCTTAAAAGCATCCCGTTACTTCTTTGGCAGTAAATGCAATGTACACTATGTCTCTGAATTAAAAGGGGAAAACCATCCCGGTTCTATTTTCATTCCACCTCAAGCACTGAGTATACTAGTTCAGATATAGTGTTAATGGGACTAGAACAGGCCTGCAGGCTTACTTGTTTTAGTTGATGATAATGAAGAGACTATTTTGCTAGGTGGTTTGATACGCAGTGTCAGGTGAGCAGTGAAACTGTTAAATAAGTATTGTGATTCAAACACATGAACAGAGAATTGGCTTATGTCACATCATTTTTTTTCCTTGCAGGAGTTGGCGAGGAAATTGCGTCCCACTACACTCAGAGCTAAATTTGGCAAAACCAGAGTACAAAATGCAGTTCACTGCACTGATCTTCCAGAGGATGGACTTTTAGAGGTAATTTTAAAATATATTTTGGTAAGGTTATCCATCAGCACAACAAAAATGTTTTTTTCAATCAACTAAGAGAAATGTCAGATAGTTTGTCTCAGGTTTTAAGATTAAAACTGGGGACCTCCAAAGTACCAAGCAGGATTGCTAACTATTGCACAGCATGGTAAATGTAAAGTTGTCCCTGTGCTTAACTAATTAAGCAATACACCATGAAGGTGTATGGAGAAGTGGAAGTATAGATCCTCATTTTCTTGACTTTGGCACTAGTTGGAGGTGCAGTGTACTGAAATGATTATGTAGGGATATTTCTATATTCAGGATAGGTATGATTGATTGTTTTCTGCATTTATATCATCTCTGTGTTTTTATGAACACTGATGAATGTTGTGTTTTTTTTCTTTAAGGTCGAATACTTTTTCAAAATCCTGGAATAAGTTTGCTGCTTGCAATTCTTGTGAAGATCCAAAAATGTTTTGTAATACACAAGAAGCAGAATTATTGGGCGTGAAACATCATCAGGCACATGCAGATATTGTTATTTTTTATATTGTTCACACTGTGCCATTACACACTGTTTAATCATAAAAATATATTTTGCACAACACTTCTACATGTCTGTGTCTGCATTACATAGTCTTGCCTTTTCCTATGAAATTTCCATCCATTTGCCTTTCCTTTAAAATACAGTATCCTGCTGTGTATACCTGAGAGGTTATGATGTATGAATTATTGTACGATGGGGTAGCCAAAAGAAACCAAACTAATTTTTTTGTGGGCAGAGCTTTTGTAGTACCGCGTTTTGCCGCTATGAGCGCATAGAGCTAACATTCCTGAGTCGATAAGCCAACTACCATTGCTTCAGAAGGTAAGGACTAGTTTCGGCAGAGTTTAAAGTGACAACTGTTTTGTGTGATCGTCGTTTTTGCAATGGTTGATTTTCGTGAACAGTGTGAAATTCTGCTTTTTGCTCGGGGAAAAGTGGAACAGAAACTCTTGAAATGTTAAAAACGGCGTACAAGGACGATGCTATGGGGAAAACTCAAGTGTTTGAGTGGTTTTCCTGTTTCAAAAATTGTGAAATGTCAGTTGATGACAAACCTCCTTCTGGTCGTCCTTCCACGGCCCAAACAAATGAAAATGTTGAAAAAATTCGTGAAATCATCAAGGAAGATCGACGACGGACCATTGAAGAAATTGTGGAGCTGTCAGGAGTGACTTGGAGCTCAGCGGCCAGATTTGTGGCAGTCTGGTGACTGGTTTTTCCATCATGACAATGCCCCTGCTCACACAGCCCTGTCTGTACGACAATTGTTGACCAAAAATGGTATGACCCCTGTTCCTCACCCTCCATACTCACCCGACCTTGCCCCGTGCGACTTTTTTTTGTTTCCTCGAATGAAAAGAGACATGAAAGAAAAAAACGACGGAGGCGCTGTCAAGCATCTCAAAAGATGAATTTAGACAATGTTTTGAAAAATGGAATAAAAGACTAGACAAGTGTATTAGTGTAAGTGGAGAGTACTTTGAAGGGGATTGAAGGTTTGTGCTTAAAATTTGAATAAATAAGTTTAAAAAAATAAGTTCGGTTTCTTTTGGGTACCCCTTGTACTTGAGCATCAAGTGGAGTGAATTAATAGATGTGGAGGTTCCATCAACGTAGCATGCAGTAATTAATTAATTATACACATCTAGTTATTTGGCATGTAGTTGAGCTTAGTTGGCTATCATCAGGCTGATTCTACATTCATTGTCCACGCCATAGCTCAAGCGGTTAGTTACTGGCTTCCCACTGCGGTGGCCCAGGTCTGGTCAAGTGGGATTTGTGGTGGACAAAGTGGCACTGGGACAGGTTTTCTCCGAGTACTTCAGTTTCCCCTGCCAATCTTGATTCCACCAATTGCTCCACAATCACCCTCACCTATCATCTGGGGCTGGTACAATAGGCCAGAAGTGGCCGCAGTACACAGGACTTAGTCCCACCCCACTAGCAATAATAAAAAAACTGCTATTATTGCATGCTGACCAATATTTACAGAAGGAATCTATGAGTCTAAAATTGTCGAATGGATTATGTAGTCCACGTTAGCTGTGTTCTGACTGGCGAACAAAATGCTGCAAGACTGAGCAGCTAAGGCAGACTGTGCAACAAGCGCAGCAGTCATTAGCACATAGATGCATGTTGATGTGTATTAATAGCAGTAGTTTTCTGTGTCTGACCACGTACTGCCTCGAAATTATGCCAGGAGGAACTGTGGAAAGCCTTACAAATTTCAGATAATGCCCCAGCCAAGATTTAAACTGTGTATCTTCAAAATACAAATAAGATATGTTATTGCTTGAACCAACTTGCGTGGTATTTTGGAAAATTTTAAACTGTTCTTTTTAATAAAGAATTTGTTGAAAAAATAGTAGTGAAGAAAAACTGTTACGCAGGACAATTCATAATATTGTCATGTGTTAGTGACTGGACGTGAGGTTTGGGCTGATAATTGGATTTACTGAATGTCTGTAACTTGTAACTGCAAATGATTATAACAGTCTAATTTACACACAGTATAGATCACTACAACTGTAGCTTGTGTGTCTTCTGTTTATTATTCTGTCATCTCCAGTCTTTGCTAGGTAGCAGGTGCTAACAGTGGAGATTCCTCCTGGCTAACCATGAGCTGCTCTTGCTCACTTGCAACTTGCGACTACTAACCACCAACTTTGACCTCCAGACTAACTTTGAAGTCAAAGTCAAAGTCACAGTTGTATTATGACCAACAGTCAGTTGGCGAGTCTGTCTTGGTGTCAAGCCCTGATCTGGGGCCCAAGACCAGATTTTTGTTACTGTTAGACAGTTGGCGGGTTTTGAGGTTTTCAGTTGGCGGTTTTGTTCATGTGGGATGCCCTCTCTGACAAGAGGATGGGTCTGTCATTTATATTTGCTGCGGACCCTTGCCAGCGCAGTCATTTTCGGGTTAAAGTCTCGGGAACTCATAACTATTATACAATATGGTCAACGGTCTAGGAAACCTGGCAACAACGCACGGCAGAAAGAACGTTTCTCCCTGAGTGCTGCTGTAACTGTCGATAACAAGTCATTAGCGCTGATAAATGCATGCCATCAGGAGGTTTGATCTTGTCACTGCAGTAAGTCTCATTAATAGTCAGTTTTTGTTAGAGGTGTCGATACTGAAATGAAGTTCACTATTGAACATCGTGTATTTATTGTCGAAACTTTGTAAGGAAAAAATTTACAGAAAATGTATCTGTAAATTTGTCGTACTACAGTGACAAGATCAGACCACCTGATGGATTGCGTTTATCAGCGACAGTGACTCATTCTGCTATCGGCAGTTACAGTAGCAATCTGAGAAATGTTATGTCCGCTGTGCGCTGCTCCCAGGTTTCCTCGATGATTGAATGCCCTGTACGTTTCAGATTCAAGATTCTACCAACCTTGAGGGCCAGGTCCCCGTATTTATATACCGCGGGAACAGTGTGGCCCAGTTGTACCCTCAGGCACTGAGTTCCCTTTTCGTCTCCTCCTACGACTCACAGGTCTACGGTGGAGGTATTCGAACCCACCTCCATGCGGGGAGTGAATAACTTTTCCCTTTGGCCCTTGGTGTATAGCCTCGGCGCGGACCACACAGAAAATGCCGCTTCCAACAGTTCCTGTATTGTTGGGTGTTGATTGATTGCTGTGGAAACATGTTTACCGTGCCGTTGGCTAGCGATGGCTGCTTCTTATTTTTCCAATATTCGGCTTTCAGCCGTCATGTCACATTGCTCCCTCTGTAAGGCTGCGTGTCCCCAGTAGCCTACAGGCACGTCGCCGTTCCTTCATCAAGGGGACATGTCTGTGCTAGCACCGACGCTTCTGCTTGCGGCGCGTAGGTCTCACGCTGCTGCTCCCTCCTTAGGGCAGCTCGTCTCGAGCACCATGGTCCTTTTACGGGCGCGCCTCCCTCAGTGTACTTTTGCGACCGGCGGTCTCCAGTCGTTACAGGCACAGGCGACGAACACCCAAGTTAGTGGGCGCGGCCCCAGGGTCAGTTTTACCAAAGCCACCAACAAGATATGGAGGGTCTCTCTTGATGGCGTCTGCAGGGCGCGCCGCATGGGCTGGCTTCTCTCTGGCAGACCAGCGGTGATGTCCGGCCTGGCGATGGTCACGAATGCTTCTGTGTCTAATATCCGTCCCTCGGCTTTTAGGCTATTATCTGTTCTTGTCCGCGCGCTAACTGTGTAACGAGGAAGGGGAAATGATGGCACTAACGCCTTTTTTATGTATTCTTCACGCTTCTCGGGTCTCGGTCAGCTTACCTCTGGAAAGTCCTGTCGGGAGTCTCATAAGGTGGACGGTGTCCCCACACTGCGAGCACATGAGCCGGCACGCAGATTGCGGCAATCCTGCTGCCTCCGCTCACGCTCCGTGGCTTCTGCTGAGCTGCTCACGGGGGCTTTGTATCTTCCGGTCGATGGACGCCGGAATGCCTCCTACGCGCTTGCTGAAGTCTGGCTGGGCAGATCGAACAGCGCTTATCGTCGCTTTCATTTCTTGCCCAGCCCTCATGGCGGCCGTCTCTTTCTGGTCAGCTGATGTGGCCTTAATATTAACCGTTACCATTTGTTCACTGATCCGCAGTTCCCGTATGGCGGCTATCAGATTTTACATGTCCGCTATGGTTAGCTATCTCGTCGGTTCCAATACAGTTCGTGCAGTCACACCTGACACCAGTTGTCACATGCTCGGATTTAGTGAGCACTCATGATTTGTAATTACAAATGTTTATAAGTGCCTCACTAATTTACACACTATATAACTTATGACAACTACCGCACACACAGAGTCTTCTGTTTGTTATTTTGTCGTCACTAATCGTTGCTAGGTAGTGGCTTCTAACAATGGAGATTCCTCACGGTCAACATCGAAATGCCACTTTCCACCTGAAACTTATGACTACCAACAGCCGACTCCGAACCAGAGATGACATGTGAAATAAGTTTATGTTATATTTACGATATTTACGATACTGGTTATTACTCAATAGCCTACTACTTGATCCCATTTTAATACCAAAAGAAGTATTTCAGTACCAGGTTTTGGTAAAAGTTTTAAAATTGTGTTATTTTCTCTGAACCAATAGGTTTTGTGCTTAAAACGAAGGCATTACACCCTCTTGATTTTTAATTTTCCAAGTAATCGTGCAGTGTACGCTTAGTTCTCGTGTAGTTGGTGCATACAAATTTTCAGTGATTTATAAAGCAGAACTGTGTTTTGAAATTATTGTCCTCCCATAAGCCCTTATGCTAAAACGTTACCCACCTAAAGCATAAAGTAGTCAAGGGGACATGGAGGTGAAGCACCACACATCTAGACTTCAACAGAAAGTTAAGGTGTGTTGCTTTCCGTCCCACACACCAGTTACAGATATGAGTGTTACAAACGAATAGACTAAGCTGTTCGGTTTCTCCTCACCTGTCACGTCTTCACAGAACCAAGGTAGTGGCAATGGGCATTTGTGAGGTGGGAAGAACAGTTGTGAAATTCAGTCCAAGGTTTTCAAATAGTGTATGGCGATAAATGTTTAATAACGTGAAGGTTTTATTAGATTGTCTTCTTTTAACTGGAAATAACAAGATGGTGGATTTGATGATACTGATGAATTGTTGACGCGTAGCGACACACAAACAGATCTAGTGGTAGTAAAACGCACAACGTCCAGTCCTTCGGGACGGTACAGTGCGTCAAATGACGTCGAATATTTTAATAAATGACTTGCGTTAACTTAGTTCACGTGATACGAATTCTCTCTGTACTGCTTTTGCTTTCAGAAAGAATCTCCCCGCCACCCCCTTGCATAACGTCCGCGTTTGCATTTACATAACATTTCCTGTTGAAAAAATTTTTCCACGAAACATTTATCCTGACCAACAGTTGGAGTATGTATCTTACATCGCATATATATTTTGTCCCTGGCATTCGGTGGATGGTCATGACATTTTTTGTGCTGAGACAGCCAAAGTAGCTGGATTGTAACAAAGGCCCCATCACAGATGACGATAAACGGATATGCCACTTGTGCCATAACATTCGTGGAACTGTTCTACTGCGTGTCTGAGAAACAATAGTGACTATTTCTTTGGACAAGTTAAGTTCGCAGCGCGATAAATTCGCTGCCGGAAATAATCTCTCTGTTGTACAAATTGTCGTCTTTGTCTAGAAGACTGAGCTTTAAGATTGTCTTTCATTCCATCATTCCTGCGGATGTCACTGATGAGACAAAGAACAACATGTACTTTAATCTTCGCTATGCCGCCAACGCGTTAGCTGGACAAAATAATTTCAAAGCACGCCATTTGCTGTTTTACATACGTCATACGTCTTTATCGATTCTTGACAGGGCAAATTGCGACTGCACAGATCGTGGAACCTATTGTTTAGGAACTAAAGAAACAATAACATGGTGAAGCATATTGGCGGTTTCATGGGAGCCCTATGCTTTTATGAATTGTAATTTATTGATGAGAAAGGTAGAAGAAAATTCCTTATTCCATGAGCACGAAATTTGTTATTAGTGATAGGTCTGTCGCTGGAAAATAACTTGAAGCTGATAGCGGAGCAAAGCTGTGTTTCGACTAACTGCATGAAATCTTTGCAAGGGCAGACTGAATAAAGAAATGTGCGGTGTTCAGGTACACTGCGACAGAAACCAGGATAAGGGAGTGCTGTATGTTTGGATCTACATTAACAATCCAGCTCTCTACTATGCTCCAAGTGTTTGAAGGAAAAACAAAATATATTTTCAAATAATCACGAACTATGATATAGAAAAGGCGCAAGTTCACCGCTCTTTGTTCGGTGCCGTACAAGAACTGCCCACATCAAGCGGAACACTCATACGTGTATTCAAGACTTTCTTCAGCCAATGTTAGTGTCATCAAATCAGGGAGGACGAGATTGGGGGGGGGATGAGAAAAGCATAAAAAATTATCTGAACGTAAGGACAGACCACTTTCGAGAACTAATCTTAAATGGAAGGAAGTAAGCAGTCAGGATGTGAATTATCCTTTAATAACTTTAAATTCACAATCTAATACCAATTTCTTCTGACAAAACTCAGTTCCTTCATAACATATTTCGCTTCTGAGGCCATATCAGGTGAATGTTCACGCTCCTAAGAACAATCATTCAAACAAGCACGTGCTATTCAGAGTTGCACCCTTCAAGTCATAGTCTCGGCAGCCTTGGCCTCGTTTGCGACAGATGCCCAGTCGTGTCTAATAATCCTGCTTGCGTTTGCGTCCCTCTGACCCCTACATCTAGTATCTATCTATGGCTCTGCAGTCCTTTGTTGGACCTTGGTCGCTTTTCCAGTTTCTTAGTCCTGTACGCAGTTGGTAGGACTCCTTTGTCTGGGGTCAGCCCATCGCAAGGCCACTACCAATACACAATAAACACACAGACATCCATGCCTTCAGTGGGATTCTAACCCACGATCCCAGTGATTGAGCGGGTCAAGACAGTTCATGCCTTAGACCTCGGCAACATCTAGTGTGCTGTAACTAATTAAATATTAAAACAATACCGCTGAATAACTCGTCCTCCACAAAATAGTTGAAATACACGTACAATAATGTGAAGTCACATCGCGTACAGCGTGAAGTCTATATTTCCGGCACTGTCCTGCCTGCGTACGGTTCCAAGCGCACTGTTCCTTCTTGTGGCTCCTTCCGTTGTCGGTGTTCGTTTAACTAACGTTTCCAGATCTAAGTGGATTAAAGTGGCTCATTACAGAGCCCAGTGGTGGGTTAATCTGAAAACGGTAAGGAACCATTGGGAGTAGGTGGGGAATTACGTGTATTTTGACTAGCTGAGCTACTGTGGAAAGAGACCACTGGGAAGACCAAGGCGTAGGTGGATGGACAATATTAAAATGGATCTTAGAGAGATAGGATGGGATGGTATGGATTGGATTGTTCTGGCTAGGATAGGAACCAGTGGGGGGGGGGCTCTTGTGAACACGGTAATGAACCTTTTGGTTCCATAAAATGCTGGGAAATTCTTGAGTAGCTGCAGATTTGGCTTCTCCTCAAGAAGGGCTCAGCTCCATAAATAAGTAAGTTGAGCTACTGTCAGTATCTCATGAAGAATTCTGGCCCATGGAATTGAGTGTTTAAACCGGTGTAAGCACACACTGAACGTATTTACACAGTGCAAATTATTTCCGAAAGAAAGTACAACACAGAAAGGCAGAATTAGGAACAGACAGTTGGATTGATAAGTTGAGACTCTCACGGTCGGTCAGTGCCAAGTGAGTTCTGACTCTGGACAATGCCATCACCCCGAAACAAGATCCACATTGGTTGAACCAATGACTTAGGAGATTTATCAGTCACAGTGTTATATGCCTTTTTGTTATATGTCATGCGTGTCACATTCTCTCAGTCCCAGCTCGCTGACGTGTTATCGTGTCCAGGCGTCAGATTCGCCTTACGCCGCGGGAATGTAAGTGCACAATGACTATTTGCTTTGCACATGCGTCTCTTTCGAAACATGAGTCATTACAAAGTAATGGTGAAGTTGTCCCCGTGTTTAGGTGATTAAGCACCACTCCATGAAGACGAATTGGGGAGTGGAGGTATAGTTCCACCATTCTTTACCTCGGCGCTAGATGGAGGAAAGTGGTCATCTTTACACCCTGGCTGCTTTAACCCCGGGGAAAGAGCCCCTTGTACCAAATGGATAGGAGGCTGGCTGAGCCCCAGAGCTGGTCTGGAGGCAGTGGAGTAGAGGCAGAGCTCTTGTCCCTCCTGGGAATCGAGCCCTGGCTGTCCAGCACATCGGTATACCAACTGTTAACAAAGTTCAACGAAGTCATTCCTACATTGCAACGTGCTTCAATTAGCCAATAAATCGATTAACCGACCGACGACTACGTCATCTGCGTTTGGTGGTTGGCACTCCTGCTTGGTATTCGAGAGGTTCCGGGTTAAGCTCTAGGCCTCAATCGTCCAGTGATCGAGACTAGCTCTTTCTAACGGGCCCAACTGAGTAGGTCTATCTTGCCCCATCCACCTGAGGACGGAGACAGATCCAGTCTCCGAAACGTTGTGGTTTTTTGTCTTATATATACCAGACGATGGATAGAGTCCGAAATAAGAAACCTTACAGTTCTGTCTAGGCCTATAGGCTAGTTGTTTGAATTCTAGCGTAGATTTTTCTTGCTCCTTTAAAACGATTCAGGGATAATGCTGCAAATAGCTCGCGATCGCTGCCTTGAGAGGCATTCCAGTTTCATTTATAACCATTCTCTCATTCAGTGCTGCATAGGCATAAGTTGTCGTCGTTAAATAAGCCAAGAATGCACTGTCTGACAGCAAACACCGTATATCCTGAGCCGGTTGCATTCAGTTCACATCGTGCGCAAATAGTGTATCCATGATCCTTGCGCAGCAATATTCACGAAGCGTAACACGTATTTCATGAAGAATTTGCTTGTCTGGCATTTTAGTTGTCAGATTACAGCACTAACAACTTTCGTAAAAGTAATTACATAATTAGAAATGTGAATGCTATTTGTATCTGGCTTTCATTTCTATTCTCCTTCGACAGTCTACAGAGCGTTCGCAAGGCGAAGGATTTTCAGGCAAAACAGAGCAGTTTTAAATCGCAATGTCTGCCGCACGGTTCCATTAGAGCAGTGCTTCTCAACCGTTGTGAGGCCGCGGCCCGGCGGTCGAGAAACACTGCATTAGAGCATTCTCCAAAGCAGTGTGTAGATTTTCCTGTGGAGAAATATCGCTCCCTTCGACAGAACAAAACCATTTTGAGTTAAATATAACAATTTATAATGCCTGAAGAAATAGAGGCACAGAAATCACAAGAAGAGAATGAAACCACATTTAAAATATAAACAGAGCTCAATCATAGACAATCAACAGGCTCATGAGTAAACACGTGATTAATCTAAACTGTAATATTATTACAGTGATAACAAAAAGCTAATTAATCTATTTAAGTCCTTGACAACAAGAAAGAACCCACTTACAGTTAGACATTGAAAGAGAAATGGAATGTAATGAAATCTGGACTTGTACACACAATAATCCAGTTACATAAAATGAAAACTACCAGTGACACAAAAACAGGGCCCAAATGAACAAAATAAAACTAAAGAGCTTGGAGCAGAGAGAAGTGAGGAGCAAGTGATGAGTCATTAAAGAGAGAAATTTTTCAATTCCAAATGCCAACTTTCTTTAAGTTGCCAGAGTGACTAGAGGGGGTATGGATTGGTGAATGGATTTACTGACCACTTATACACACCACTAGGGGCTACAAGTAAATACAGCGCTATCGCTAATCTCCACAATTCACAAATCACCACAGCGCCCGATAAATCTGTTCCCAGCCTATATCTTCATGAACGTTCCCTAGCAACGGATTCTAACGGTGGAGATTCTTCAGCTGCCCGCGCTCTGAATCTCCCTTTACAGCCTCCCGTACAGAACCCTCAACTGACAACTACCAACTGAACTATACCGCCATCTCTTCTCAGCTCCCTTGCAGAACTCAACTCCGAACTGACAACTGACAACTAACTGGGTCGCCCTTATAACCACTTTACACGGACCGAGTAGAAAGCACAGTTTCTAACAGTAACTATCGTGTGCGTATTTATTGCACCGGGAACGTGTTTACCGATCCGTTGCCTAGAGACTTGTTGTATAACGCCTTTGTTTATCCACTTATTGCATAGCAACGGCTGTACACATTGGTCACGGTGTTTCTTTGGAGTGCTTTGCCTATCAGCAGTTCTGTAGCGTAAAGCTGCCCTGTGCTTAGCTAATTAAGCACTGCGCCATGAAGGCGTATCGGGGGTGGATACGTCACAGTATTAGCCAACAGAAGAAAAGTAGATTACGTGCTTTAAAACTGCAGTAGTCTGAACTGTTGTTCTAGGGATCCGTAGACTAGTATAATCCAGGATGAATGAGTGACTTCGAGATGAACCCGTGGAATGATGTGACGAGAAACTCACCCTAACCAAAGGGCCAGAGGAAGTCATTACTGAATGTGCTAAAGCAGAAAAGTGCAAGATTTGTTTAGAATGTTTCAAGTTTAGGTGAATCCGTCAATGCAATGGCGTTCGAAGCGAGTTGCACGAGTTGCCTGCACGAAACTGTAAGGCAATCCGTCAGTAGTGGAAAGTGATGTAATGCATAGAACTGTTCAGACCTTGACGAGGGTGATAATGCATTTCATTTATTAAAGCGCCTGACAACAGCTATAAAACCCGCTATAAAAAAAGGCACTGCGTAAATTACAAAATAATAAGATGATATTAACAAAGTAAGAAAAGAAACCCAAAATACCAAAAGTTAAATAAATAAAATTGGAGTCTAAACAAACAAATCTGATAAATTATTGCACATATTAATATATTTAATAATTTCAACTAACACAATGAGTTTCTGCTGCAAATATCAATGCACGAGTGTGTGGCTGACTCAGAAACAGTTGCGCGATGTTGCACGTCATAAGTAGAGAATACTGTGATTAGCCTAACAGGCACACATACATGTAAACTGACATTATCAAGAATGGATGAGCAACTAAGTTTGTTTCTCAATTCCTTATTTATTTACTTTCTTACTCAACAACCCAAAGGCCAGTTACAAAGTATGCACGAGCAAAGAGAAACAGAAGACAAAACGCGGCAACTTGTGTTGTTTAGACAACAGTACTACAGTCAATGCAGTCGCGCCAACCATCGCATTGAGAAAATATACATACATTCAACCTGAATTCCATTAAGAACATGAGTACAGGAAAGCGTTTTGGTTCCAAATACTTTAACGGACACTCATAAGAAAAAGAGAATCATTACTTGCCGCCTAGGTTGAATTTTTTAAACATTCAACCCAAGGAAGATGCTATATTCATTGTCAATAAGTCTGACATGGCTTAGGGCTATAAAATTTCCTTGAATTGTTTCGAGTTTCAGGGAACACAAGTGCACTCCAGACCGCATTATACACAGGCATGGCTCTCGATACGCGAAGGAGAGAATGCAGTGTTACGAATCAAAGTTAACGTTTTAAGCCTTACGTGAAAAGTAACATACGCGTACGTGGCTGCGAAATTAGAACTTGACAGTCTAACAAGATCGCAAGATCGTCTACACGCTGGAAACGCGCTACTAAATTGTTGCACAACTTGTAATTAAAGTTAATGTTCTAAGTCTGAGGACTAGTACTGAGTTTCATGCCATTGCCCAAACAACATTTCTGCGCAAAATCACTATGGCAGTGCAGAAGCGTGCTGACCTCCATATTCTTAATACCACCATGCACGTTACAGTCGGTCGAAAACAAAATGGAGTTGCAATTATGTATGGGTCTACAGATGACATTAATGTAAACATTGGAAAACAGTTGCCATAAAGCTCATGATAATAATAATAATAATAATAATAAGGTAAAAGATACTAAAGTTGTCCCTGTGCTTAACTAATTAAGCACTACTTCATGAAGGCGTATGAGGGAGTGGATTTATAGATCCTCATTTTCTTAACCTCAGCATTTGGTGGAGGCGAGTGGTCAGTTTCACGCTCCGACCGCTTTGCACCTGAGGAAAGAGCCCCAGGTACACGTTGGATAGGTTAGATGGACCCCAGAACCGGTCTGGACAACGCGGGGAAAATTCTTGATCCTGACGGACTCGAACTCCTACCCCTCGGTCGTCCAGTCCGTAGCCAGTCGCTATAACGACTATGCTACCCCGGTCCCTAATAATAATAATAATAATAATAATAATAATAATAATAATAATAATAATGACGATGATAAGAATTAAATTATTTGTGCATTTACGTGTTGAGCTCAACACCATTGGCTGCCAATAACAATAGGTGCAGGTCACACACATTCGTGAGACCCCTCTACACGATCCTCCTAAGTTCAACACTAACACCATGAAGACTGTGAGTAACCCAGACACTTAGATCCGACTGGGACTGCAGATGATGATGATGATGATGATGATGGCGATAACAGCAGGTTTAGCACCCGGCCGGGTGAGATTGATAACCGAAGATTTGGGCGTAGTTCAAAGGAACTAAATTTGTTTCGGGGTGACATGTTTTCAAGTTACGTGTGTTTGTGGGCCTGTTCGTTTGTCTCTTGATTCAACTATGGAAATCAGTGTTGCAGAATGTCACTGACTGTCGTGAAACTCGGCATTAAAATCATGTCATTAGACACTAACCCACGTTGGTACCGTTCAATTTCCTGATATTAACAATACAAACACGAAGGCCGTATAAATTTATAGCCTTGGCGGAACACTAGCGCCATTTAGTGTTGGATAGTGAAGCTAGAGAACTATATGTACGAAACTTTTGTTCGGCAATATATTGTTTGGAGCGGGGGGGTTGCAGTATTGTCGATCGCTCACTTTTCTCCCCTGACAGATCACTATCGAAATGAGGGCTACAGGTCTGGTATATTCTACACCGTCAACCACTCAGAGACATCAAAATACGCCGTGACGAATCTGCACTTCCTTGCTCTCACAGCAAAGTGCGAAAGGAAACCTGATGATGGCTGAGAGCTCGTTAAGTGTAATGGCGAGGAACACTCTGAACCAGTTTCAAAACTTAGACAAACAGATCATGAAGACCACGCCGAATATCTGGGTCGAGCCATAACGAAAACCAGCGGATACGGGCAATGGCTCTCTTTCTCTGCACGGCGTTTCAATACAGTGCGAATTTCTCGATAATCTAGGCTTCCGTCTTGCTTTGCTTACTTCGTAGATTACTTAACAGTGCTGTATCTGCTGGAGAACGTAGACTATGTAGCTGGACTACACTGGGAAGGCAGCAATCCTGACACACTGTTATAACCTGGGGAAACTACGAGAAATCTACCAGAAGAGACGGTGCTACAGCCGAGAACTGAAGCGGAGTACAAGTCACATTGAGAACTCCTTCCCGATGCAGTGTCTTGACCAGGAACAGAAATAGCCCGTGTCACTGGAACAATAGGTTAAGGAGTAATCTCTCTTAGGGCTAAGATATTTCCTATAAATTCCTGTTTCACAAAAAATTAAGATATTTAGAATAAGATTGCCATCGATTTTGCTAAAGCTAAAGGATATTTTGCCTGTCCTGCACAGAATGAACAAACATAATTTAGAGAGGCCTAATTGTCGGTAGATTTAACAGCGTTTTAATTTGGTATCGGACCTGTTTTACAATTTTCCCTGAGAATTTAAAGGACCATAAAGACCATTCTAGGATGCAAAAATGGCAAGTTACGCATTTGGGAAATTTCCACTCTCATTCGTTCGCAAATGACAACGGATTTATTCACATGTTTTGCTGTTACGCTGGGTCCTTGTGAGGACGAGGCCTTACGTCCACTCGAAGCAGTTCTGCGCGTTTTTATGTTCTCACGGGAACTGCTACAATGATGTGAACGTTCAAAGCATTAAAGAATGTTAATAGCTTTATCTTCTGGCTGCACGCAGAACTGTGATTCCTGCTTCCTTCATGCTGGCGGCTTGTTGGCCTATTCTTCAACCCTGATTGTGGAGGGGACATATTATTCCGAAACGTCTATTGACTTACAACGGACTACACGGTGCTATATCTGAGATGACAGACCCTTCATAACTATCGCTGTAAGAATTCAAATCCCACGTTTCAGGATGCTGTGCCCAGGGTCTGCTTCCTTCGGTGGCTCAAGCAGGCGTCAACCACAGTCTAGCTCAAGGTGTAATTATCCTGAAGTGCCCGTTCGAATCTTAGCTTGGGCGCCAGCCATTCCGAATAGGGTTTCCTCAGGACAACGCAGTTTTATCCCCGGTCCTTTCCATTTCACCATGCATAATCATCATCTAACTTCACGGGTACTCTCAATACCCTCAGCAGCTGATGGCACTTCGTAAACAAATGAGACTAACAAAGGCTGTAGTTGCAGTACATCTGTCAATTGTTCAGTTGGCTGAAGTGATTACATTCCGTGTGTGTGCAAAACCTCCGTTCCACGGAACAGCGGGCTTCAAATGCAATAAGGAAACCGATGTATCGCGGTTCGCGACAGTTTCGTACAGCTCAGAAAACCGGACGAACAAAATTTTTGCTTTCAATTTTTCTTGAACAGAAGGGCTTTTTCCTAAATAGCTTTCGGATTTGTAATATCAAATGAAAATTATTCTTCAGTTGTTTTCTTTATTATTAAATTTGCCATGCAACCTGTGAGAATCCTTCCGCCGCAAAGCCTGGAATCTTGTTTTGCAAGAAAACAACCGGTCTCGAAGGGACAGAAATAAGAAAGAGGGCGCAGAATGTAGCAACAAAAGAGCTTCAGCAGGAATAACGATCATAGGTAAGCCGAAGGGTAAATGGCAAAATCATTTTTGACCCATACTCCGAACGGACACAAAGGATCCATGTCCTTGTGGAAGATAAAGCAAATAGCCATCTACAAGTTATGATGGCAACACTGCAAGAACATGGAAAATGTGTATATCCATTTCGGATATACGCCCGATAGGCGAACCAAAGATATGATAGAGAAAATTACAAATGAGNCATATTGCTCAGGGGCGGTACAGGAGCCCGATAGGCGAACCAAAGATATGATAGAGAAAATTACAAATGAGGAACTTGACAGTTTATACAATTGATGCAGTGTTAGTAGGACAATGCAGTTACCGACTGGGCCACATGAGGCACGTACCGGGGAAAGAAGTAAGCCTTGCGTTTGCTACTGTGATCGCAGAGCATCACGGGAACAGGCTTAGGAAAATAGATCTTAGAAAATACACGTAGGTTGGTCCTGTGTAGGATTCCCTTCTTTGTGTTGAGGTGCCCCAAACCGGAGCAACGTTATGGCTAGTGGGTTGCATCTCTCCCTCACGCGGCACAAAACAATCGCCAGTTTCTTACACACAGCTGTTTTCACTTGCTGTTAAATGTTTTTGTCTACTGTCACTGCACCGAATGGCATTCTCCCCTCCTCACGGCATTGATTGTACCCCACCCTCCATATTGTTATGTGATGAAATGAAATGCTTGTTGGGTGGGGGAATCATTCGCCACCGAAGCTCACTCCTGTTGCTCGGCTGGTTCAGGTATGGTGGTGACTGACACACATTCTGTGGTGGGCTGCTGGTTCGAACGGTTCCGCGGTTCTGGTTTGCCTTTGCAAAGAAAACGTAAGGACGCCAAGGGTTTCTGCAGGTCTGCTGGTGAGTATCAAACTGTGGCTTACAGGCAGGACTGCGGGCTCCCACTCTTGCGAAGGAAGAGCGTGTGACGGGGCGACTGAGGTTCTCACGGAGCTGACAGTTTCATGGGAAATGACGCCGTACAGTCTGGTAGAAATTTACCGATATTTGCTTTCCGACGAGCTTGCTACTTGGTTTCATAGATCATTCTCCGACTCTGAAGACGGAAACCATATGCTCCTCCGAAACGTCGATAAACTACCAGACTACACGGAGTCATATCCTTGACGATACTGATCTTGAAACGGGTTAGTTATGAACCCACTTGCAGTAGATGCCTTTGCGGAACTCACTTGTTGGGTGCCGGTGGCTGTCATCGAGCCTCGATCGGGAATCGACTGCGAGATACTCAGGGTGCAGAGCTGCAGGTCGTTGCATGTTCGCGGTGTTTTGGCGACTGGATGCTTGCTACTTTATTATGGCCTGTCTTCTGAAATTAAATTTGTAATTTATCTCTCCATCAAATTGGACATTTACACAACGGAGTCGCCCGTCAAAGAGTATCAAGTATTAAGCAATAAAGTACAACAAACCACGGGCCTCCGAGCACCACACCAGCCACTGTCTTTATATGTCCGTATAAGCATTATATGTATAACGATTGCAACTGCCAACTTCCAAGTACCATCGCATATACAATTTTTGACTATATTTTGACTATGTAACTGATCATTTAAGATTTTAACTTTTATTCTAATTTATATTTGTATTAACTCATATCATTTTATACCATTGTATACACTGGGAAGTTTAGCACTGTGGCTTACATTTAACATGCAATTCAATAACGAAAATTTGAATGTATTTGCCTGATGATGGCCTTTTTAAGGCCGAAACATTTAGCAAAGGTATCTTCTAGAGTTGCTTACAAGTGTTATTGATGTTGTGTTGTAACGGTTTTCAGTAAGATATAATACATGACACACAACAGGATGCATTAATTGAAAAAATCTGAAATTAACTTTTTTAACTATATAATTAGGTTTCAAGAGAAATATTTTCTTGTAGATGAATGTCATTACTTCTAAAGTACAATTGATTTATGGATCCGATCTGTAAAATGTCGTTTTAATGGACTGCTCTTTTTCTTCAGAACAACCGTTTGAAGTCAGCTAGATATTATGTTACTGTACAGAGGCTTTCCTTCGTTTACAGCTACTGACAATTCGGATTTTATTAGATACGACTGTACTACACTTTCTAGCATGCTATTGTGTTCTGGTCGGTCGCATGGTGCTCTGTCATTAATACCGCGATAGAAATTAGGCTTACATTTAAATTATGTAGCTCAGAGGCAGACTGTCCTAACTCACAGTCACGTGAAACTGACATTTCAAATGGCAGCTGGATCTGACCTTTTGCAAATTAAACTTCCGATTTCATTGACAGAAGTAACTGCTTTGTATCACCAAACATTATTTTACGGTGACAATGGCTGAAGGGCACGCAAATTGGAGACGCAGCGCTTTCGTTCACAGATTCGCATTCATTACAGTGGCGCGCGCATCTAGGGTTTCATTGGCAGCAGCGCCATTTTGAGAAAGATGTTTAAAAAACTGTTTCAACAGACTAATATATATTAATTATTATGCTAATACAGTGTTCTAGCGAAATGGTGGGTCCTCCAGGTTGGAGGTGGATGCAAGGCTGACGACCTTGCTGAAGAATTGCATTTGCGAAATCCAAAGAAGTGAAACCTGGCTCAAATCTAGAAGAATTTCCTAAGAAAGGCTAGGGCGCAAAAAGTGTTGTTTTGCCAATGTTGTTATGGGTCGGCATAAGTCAGTCGGTATAGCGACGGACTACGGATTTGACGACCGGGGTTTGGTTCCTGGCAAGGACAAGATATTTTTCTTTAATCCTCAGCGTCCAGACCGGCTCTGGGGCCCAACTAGTCACCTATCTAATGGCTACCTGGGATAGTTTCCCTGGAGGTAAACTGGACGAGGCTTGAAGCTGAGCATTCAACTCCATTCAGTACCGGGGTCAAGAATAGTGGCGTTATAGTTCCCCTCCCCCATACACCTTCATGGCGTGATGCTTAGTTACTTAAGCACAGGGGCAACTTTACCTTTCAGCTTTACTAATATGTGTGTTATAACCAAGTATTGCCAGAAAGAGAGGGCGCACGTCAGCCACGCACTTTAGAGGACCAAGTTCGCTCCTAGCAACTTTGAATTCTTTGCCGTAATTATTTTACTACTGTACGCGTATGTTGCCTAGCGACTGCCATTTGTCTGCATTAATTGCAAAAATCAACGCTCATTTATGAGGTCGTATCTGTATATTCCTTATCCGAAACTACTACATTTATTCCGATTAAATTTAATATTGAGCATCTACCCCAAAATACCGAAAATATATTTTAATTTTGATTTATATTAGTAAAATGTAATGTGTTATTCACGTAAAGCTTAGATTTAACTTAGTCGATGCTCTCAAAATGAATCGCTGCAAGCCTACAAACTTTGGTACAACACGTATAATGTGTTTATGTAGAATTTAAGCAGACGCAAGGGAAAATAAATAATATCTGATTCTGTGTGAATGTTTTTATAGATATTTTTATCATCATCAAACTTGAGTTACTTCCCCACGCCATTTTCGTTCATGATCTCGCCAGGTTTCGAGCAAGCCTGTAATATACAATTCCTCTATCGGCCGGTAGAAATTTTTGCCTGACATGACACGAAACCAGAATCTGCAACAAAGTCAAAATATAACCATTTGAGAATGCTTCAGAATGTAAGCATCTGGAAAGGATAAAAACAAAAAGAGCGAAATTCTGCAATTTTGCTGAATGCATTCACTTTAAAAACTGTTTTCTTTCCGTCTACGTTCGAAAAACGTAGATAATCGATCTTCGAGCTGTTGTGTATGGCTGCAAATCGTAGTCTCTTGCTTTCCGGGAAGAACGCAAATTGCAATTGATCTGAGTCCAACTTCTCAGGAAAGTGTCTGGGCCTAAAGGATGAAGCGAATACTTTAGGAAATTTTGAAACTTTGTAGCAGGGAACTTAGTGATGTCACCTCGTATTGTAAGTGGGTTATGCATGTAGCTAGCATGCTGGTGCAAAACCCCCTTGGGAACTGTCAACAGGGAAGATCGAGTAAAAAGTTGGTGAATAATATTGTGAGAATGGGGAGCAGATGGCGCCACAACCAGAAAACCGAACAAGTCAAAGAACTCAAAGAGTTCGGAAAGTTATGAGATCCTTTTCATAAGGCACAGAGAAAATCTGCAAAAACTTCAGTAAGATGTGATATGGTTTGTTATGCCCTGGAGGCTTACACATTTCTTGTAGTGAGCTGTCTTTGAGAAAGCGGCATGTTCACGCAAAGCAGGAGACAGATAGCTGAGCCTGAGCTGTCGATACTGAGAACCCGGGACCGATCATGACCCACTTTCTGGTGCACTTCAGCGCTTGCCTCGTGAGATGGAAAAGTTCAGCCCTCCCCCGAGACTCGCCCGTGGGGTCCAAACTACGGAATGTTCTGATGAAACTGAGAAAAAGGAGATCGCTCTCAATTCCAGGGGTACCCGGTTCGAATCACATTTCT
The DNA here is from genome assembly GCF_002891405.2 of Cryptotermes secundus. NCBI lineage: Eukaryota > Metazoa > Arthropoda > Insecta > Blattodea > Kalotermitidae > Cryptotermes > Cryptotermes secundus. Next base: position 397,901 of record NW_019734313.1, read on the forward strand.
TCGTTTTAAAGTTTCTCTTACGCCTTACAAGACGAATGCTAGGATAAAAGTAAAGTTGTCCCTGTGCTGACCTAATTAAGCACTACGCCTTCTACACGTAAGGGGAAGTGGATGTATAGATCCACATTTTCTTGACCTCGGCACTAGTTGGAGGTAAGTGGTCAGCTTCACGCCACGGCCGCTTTACCCCCGGTTCCAATTGGATGGGAGGCTGGGTGGACCCGAAAGCCAGGCTGGACAACGTGGAGAAAATTCTTAATCTTAGCGGGACTCGAACTCTGCCCCATCGGCCGTCCAGCCCGTAGCTAGTCGCTATACCGACTGCGATATCCCGGCTCGTAGAGTGCTAGGATACTACTTTGAAACAGGCTACAACCACTGCCTCCCTAATCCTTTCACCACATAGAGTCATTTTCTAATTTCATTTTAGTTAAGCTTAGCTTTTTCTTTGAAAGAAGTGTGTTTAGAAGTTACTATGTACACATTTCATTGTCTTCCTTGCCCACTCTTCGGGTTCCCTTGTTTTCTACTTTTCCTCTGGTTACGGCCTCATTCAGACAAGTGAGACGGTCAAACCATCGCTAAGGTCCATTACCTCGATCTTTTCTTTCAACACAAATTCACGGGTGCAACGACAAGAGGAAATTTTGTCAACTGAGCCACTCCGAGTACCACGAACAAATCAGAAGCACCGCGCATGCAGCATGCGCATCTGTCTCAGGCTGTCTCTCTCAATTGCCGTTAATGAAAGCAGAAGTTCTCTCATTTATCGTTCTTTGGGGGCCTCGCTCTGAAGGAACGGAGGCGTGCCTGGTACCAGAGCATCCGCGCGTGCAGACATGTCGAGCCCGCAACGGGACCTCAGCTGCTGTTGCCGGTCAGCAACCTTACTGCACAAGGCGACGCGAAACCGCCATGTCCTTTTCTGATTCGAATCTCATTGAAGACAGCTCCTAACCTATGATTACAGATATCTCTATTTACCCTACAGGGATACTACGTTAGAACAGACAATGGCCGCTTATTTCCACCATCTTTTCAACTGATTCTTAATCATCTTTTCGTTCAACGTATTCAGTTGAGATAATGTCGTTAGAACAAATATAAATATGGCAGGCTGTTGGGGTGAACAGAAACCAGACACATGTACATAGCAGAGGCTAAAGTAATGCGCCAGTCAGTCCACTGCCTTGTAATTACAGTAAGATGCCGGTAGAGGCCCTCCATTTCTCATTACGTAATTCCTCGAAAGAAGGGACAGTTCATCTATTTTATTCTTTTATTGCTAGTGGGGTGGGACTAAGTCCCTTGTACTGTGGCCACTTCTGGCCTATTGTACCAGCCCCAGATGATAGGTGAGGGTGATTGTGGAGCAATTGGTGGAATGAAGATTGGCAGGGGAAACCGAAGTACTCGGAGAAAACCTGCCCCAGCGCCCCTTTGTCCACCACAAGTCCCACCTGACCAGACCCGGGCTCGAACCCGGGCCGCCGCGGTGGAAAGCCAGCGACTAACCGCTTGAGCTATGGCGTGGCCTGACAGTTTAATGTAATATTTATAGCGCCTCAGAAATATGACCGGGAAATTATAGTCAATGGGTCTATATTGAATAAAGTGGATCTAATGGTACTCGAAAAAAATTTCCGATTTTTATGTTCCGTAATCACTTTTACTATAAGTGTTTAACCGAAAACTACAATTTGCACAAAGAACTTGAGTGCTTAGTTTCTTGCAATTATATATCATACGTAATACGTTAAGGGGTTCAGAAGAATTACATTTTGACACGTGTTGAGGGGGTAGGCGTGACGAAAATAACGGGTTCTATAGTCGATGTCTGCATTTAGTAACACCTTCCTTTACAATCACTCTCAAGTGCAGGTAAGAGAGCGCTACCGTTGATTTACTCACTTCAGGAATCACTAGGACATTCTATCCGTTTCCTGGCAACGGATTTCATCATCATCAGTAATCTGTCAGACGACAGGTCCACAGTCTCTTCCAAAACAGTTCCTCCACTTAATGCGATCTAGAGCTTTCTCCTTCAAATGACAGTATCCTCTTCTGTCCCCAAGGTCATCCAGCATCTTCTTACGTCTTCTTCCTCGTCTTCTGGTCACTTCTATCCGCCCCTCTATCTTTCCTTCAGTAACTTCTTTTAGAGGGCAGTTTCTGCGTAAAACATGACCAACCCAATTAGCCTTCCGTTTTCTTATTTCGTGTAGGATATTCCTCTGCTCATCGACTCTAATTATAACACAGAAATTATCACTTCAAATCATTGTGAAGTCTCCTTGTCATTTCTTCTTCAGTCACTCTGTCCTAATCTGTACTCAGCTACACCCAGGATATTTATTACTGTTTAACAGTTATGGTTTTATTTTTGTGGGGCGCCCTCTCTGACGAGAGGACGGGTCTGTCTTTTGTATATGCTGCTGGCCCTTGCCAGCGCAGTCTTTCTCGGGTTCGAGTCCCTTGGGACTCACGACCATATTTCATTGTCTCAGATTTGAGACCGCCCTTTTCGTCTCCTCCTGCCACATTAATTGACCTGGGATCGAACCTGGACAGTCGCGGTGAGAAACCGGCGACTAACCGCATGAGCTATGGCGCGGCCTCCGGTCCAACATTAATCCCACATGAAAATGACCGGTTCAGTGGCACCAGAATACTTTGCAGTTTAAATCTGCTTCCCTTGCATGGCAATAAATGAAAACTTGTCGATAAATTTATCTCAGATCTCACTCACTTTTACTGTACAATGACAATCGTTGTTGCCATGTCACCCTTGTTATGTTTCCTGCCCTGTTTTATGACTCTTTGCCAACTTCAGACTTCACACAGCGTCGTTTATTCATGGCAGTAGAAATAGCAGAAGGAGGCAATCTTCGCTTCTGAGGGAATAAGGAAAACCAGAAAGTAAGCCTTCAGGAGGAAAGGTTCGAAATAGGGATCTTCCGGTTGGGAAGCAGGGGTGATAGACAAGGCGCATAGAGATGGCAGAGCCATAGGAGTCTATTGCTTTCAGAGCCACTGATGCAAGATGTAGGAGCGAAGTTCCACCAGTCGGAAGGGCGATACTAAACTGGATCTTAGAGAAACGGATTGTGAGACGGACTGAACCAGTTCAGAATATGAATAATGGGCTTCTGTAAACATGGTAATTTTGACCAGCTGAGTGACTTCCGTCTCCTCAAGAACTCCCTGTACGGAGGCACTTGTTATTTACTTGGCGGTCTACTTAAATAGCTAATTGTTAGGTAATTCGTTAGCCACTTCGTTAATATGTAATTGGGCTGTTAGTTGTCTAGAAGGTTAGTCTCTACTTAGCTGGTTAGTTAGCGGTTGGTTGGCTAGTGAGTCGGTTATCCTTATTCGGTTCGTTGTTTGCTTTCCTAGCCAGCAAGTAATTAGCAGCACAGTTTTATTTTCTGGTGCTGCATGTTCCTCCCCACACACGCACATCACATTTGGACCGTTTCAAATTAGAAATAAACAAAACGTATTCCCGTTATAACCCACGGCAGCAGAGCGATGGAAGATGTACTCGGTCACCGTAATAGAAGCAACCGTGTTGGCCCACGTCAGTAAACTGATTAGTTGACCGGGGTTCGATTGCTGGAAAGGGCGTTGAAAAAGTTTTCTTCGCCAACTCATATTTCCTCCAGAGTGTAGGACCGAACGAACAGGAGAAAGGCAGTTGGAGCTTTGAGCTAAGAAATCCTGATTCTCTTAAAGAGGGGTCCATGTACAAGCAGAGAGACCCGTCGATAAGCTGCAGCCGCTTTCCATTGGTTGTCTGAGCGTGCCTCGAGGACCGACTCTGCAGATAGCGGGAGAAATATGTCAGTTCACTGTGAAAGCTGGGACAATTTGGCGCTTGATTTTTTATAAATGAAATTTCATTCTGAGCGTGAAATTGCTGCGACACGGTACTTATGCGGCCGAAGCACCTTCCACTTTCCGTTAAACTTCTAGTAGAGAAGTTCCACGTATATGCAGTATCTGTGGCCGGCGAGGCACCGCGCATTCCTGAGACCGGACGCAGGAACCTGAACCAAATTTATGTATACACGGGGAAGGTGCCGCACCATAAAGATCTACAAAGACACTGGAGGATAGCTCCTTACACTCGACATCAGATCAAGATGACTGACCAGTCAGTGCTTCGGGCGATTTGCTCCCGAAGATAAAGTCCTCAGTAGCAAATAGAGCCGATCTGGCGGCCCTTGCTGGAGGTATAAGTACTGTACTATGCCTCAGTTCCCTAATACTTGTGGAAATGAAGAACGAAACGCTTTCAGTCGCAGAATATCTTATTGTACTTCACAGATGGCCGCGCCATAGCTCAAGCGGTTAGTCGCTAGCTTCCCACTGCAGCGGCCCGGGTTCGATCCCGAGTCTGGTCAAGTGGGATTTGTGGAGGACAAAGTGGCGCTGGGGCAGGCTTTCTCCAAGTACTTCGGTTTCCCCTGCCAATCTTTATACCACCAAATTCTCCATCATCATAATCACCCGGGACAGGCTACAATAGGCCAATCAGTGGCCGCCGTGCCGAGTGGACCCAGTTGGACTCCACCCCCCACTAAGCTAATTAAAAAAAAATACTTCACAGATAAAATAAATTCATAGTCCACAAAATCTGTATATTCTTTCGCCCGGTCCAGAAGATCCTATTGCTGTGAGATACATTTCAATATGCCTATATACTTGTATATGCGCTTGGAGGCCTATTACGTTCGGATTTTGGGAATGGAATTTTGCAAACACATATTTCAAGTGATGATCACTCTAGACTGAACTTTATGCAGGTCCTCATTATGCAGCCTTCTCCATGTGTCTTTTAGACTGACTTCAATCAGATGCATATAGTATGTCACATATTACGTACTTCTTTTGTATGACGAACCTTCTTTTTAGGATATGCTAAAGCCTGATGTCAGATTAATGTACAGTAGGATTCATAGTAGACCGATAGGGAGCAAAATTAAATTTACAGTGAAGATTATTTGACGTAAGTTTCGTTAGCAGATACTGAATTTAGCCGTCTATCTATCTATCTATCTATCTATCTATGGCTCTGCAACAAATTGTTAGACCTTGACCGTTTTTTTTTCAGTTTCTTGATCTTTTACACAGTCGGTAGGACTCCTTTGACGGGGGATCGGCCAGTCGTAAGGCCGCTACCTGCACACAGGACAGCACAAACAGAACAATCGAACAGACATGCATGCCTCAAGTAGGATTCGAAGCCACGATCCCAGTGCGGACGAAGACAGTTCGTGTCCTAGACCGCGTGGCCACTGTGACCGGCACTGGATTTAACCAGCGTCCGCAATTTGCCCACTGCGCATCCATCATGTGCTCATTTCATATTCTAGATGAAGAATAAAGGCCTAAGATATTCTATAGGTGCAATTTTAGCTTGGCTGTGATGGCGACATCGGGCCTCTCCAAAATATTGGTGGCCACTAGAACGTAAGAAGATAAAGCTATCCTTGTAACAGGCCGTCAAGGCCCATAGTGTTGCGAGTCTTTCAGGCTCCCACATTTTCTAGACAATCAGCTCACAGATGGCGGTGAGGTTGTCAACCTTAAGCGCCTGCCACCTTTTACCCCCACACAAAAGGTTCCTGGTACTTATTTAAGTTAGAGGCTGAGTCGATCCCAGGCCCATAGTTCGTCTGAAAGGGTTAGGTCAATTGAAAAGTCCAATGACCTCATCGGGAATTGAACTCGTGACCTTCGTGTTTGTAGCATAGTGCCTACATGACAAAAGATCAGTATCAGTATCGCCTTGAAGAGCCTCAGATACAGTAAGTGAGGAAGGCAGTGGTGTACATATCTGTCCCAGGGACAAAGAGAGAGAGAGACAGGGATCTGTCTATTGTTTTGTATGAAACTTGCGTAGATGCGACCTCAACACAGTGAACACGTGGCTGCATTTTGCAGTGTTGTGCAGATGGAGGGAGGACGGGAGGGGCTGTTGGTGACGTCTTTTAACTTAATAACAAGACAGGTCGTAATATTATACTAAGGGTGTGTACAGGGAATGAGTTCGAACGACAGATGTTACAATGCGGACAGCAAGATATTAAGATTCTATAGCCCAAAACAACTGGATGGTTGCTGACGATGAGCCAACTTTATAAATAGTAAAGATCTTCACAATTTGTACTCTTCGTCTGATAGCGTTGAACGGTAGCATGGTCCGCGAACAAGAGTTGGAAAGGACATTAATGGAAGCCTTTGCGTCCTGTTCCAGGTACTACCTCTACGTTTGCCTGAAGGGGTAAGGGTAACTGAAGTCATGACTGTTGGTATCCTGGTTGAAATTCGCACCGAGTACAAGTCACGAACGTTACCGCTGCACCAACATGTTCGGTTGGGGCAACTGAGTCAAGAAGGCTAAGACCAGGGCATTTGGGAAATAGGAGGAAATACGTAAATTTCTGTAAGATTATGTAAGATCCCAGAAGACTGCTTTCTTTACGTAAATTTAGTTTCAAAACTTCGACTCCAACTGAAAGATGAAGACAAAAGTGAGAGCATGGTATTAAGAAAATATTCCCTGAACGATAAGGAAGAAACATTCGGAAAACTTTAGAATCTACCAACAACAGACGAGTCATGACATGGGATCCGAGGCTTGATCCAATGACCTACGGTGCCACGAAACCAGCTTTCAGCATGTGACACTGCTCTGCTGCTTTGTTCATCCTCTGAGGAACTAGACACATGATGCCGCGCACGGCCTTGGCTGTGAGGTGGAATTACACAGCAAACCAGTAACTTGCGTTCAGTTTATTTTTTTTAATATATATAAGGTTGTGGAATATTATCTCTTATTTTGAGAAAAGATACAAATTGTAAATTACCCTTAGTATTTGCAAACAAGGTGCTCAGGAAAATACGTGTATCTGGGCCCAGGAGGGGTGTAGTGTGCCTGCACCACATGCAGAATTTTCGGCATTCTACAACAAAGAGTTTCATGATTTATGAAGCTGACAACTGGACAACCAGCGATGCTTACTGCACATGCAACGCCTATGTACTGACATTTACTCACTCATGGAGCTGAGCCCTTCTTGAGAAGCCGTCAGTTGCGTAGCTACCCAAGAACTTCCCAGAATTTTATGGAACCCGAAAATTCATTGCCGTGTTCACAAGAGCCCTCCACTGGTCACTATCCTGAGCCAGATCAATCCAATTCATACCATCCCATCCTATCTCCCTAAGATCCGTTTTAATATTGGCCACCCACCTACACCTTGGTCTCTTTTCATCTGGATTTCCCACCAGTGTCCTACATGCATTGCTCTCCTCCCGCATTCGTGCTACATGCCCTGCCCACCTCATTTTCCTTGACTTGATCACTCTAATTATACTTGAAAAATGGTACAAGTTATGAAGCTCCTCCTTATGCAGTTTTCTTCAAACTCCTGTCACTTCAACCCTCTTCGGTTCAAATATTCTCAAACACCCTCAGTCTGTCCCTCCCTTAAAGTCAGAGACAAAGTTTTACACCCATACAGAACCACAGGCAAAATTATAGTTTTGTATGTTCTAATTTTTATGTTTTTGGACAACAGACGAGAAGACAAGAGGTTCTGGACTGCTTGGTAGCAAGCATTACCCGAGTTCAGTCTCCTCTTCATTTCCTTCTGAATCAGGTTCCGAGTTGTTATAGTCGTTCCCAAATATCTGAACTGTGCCATAGTTTCAAAACATCTGTTTCCTATCTTCATGTCATGATTTTGCCCTGCATTTTGGGCACGAGACAGCAACATGTACTTAGTTTTCTCTGTGTTAAGATATGAGAAATTAATAACGTTAAAATTGGCTATAGTTAAATTATTACTAAATTTAATATATTATGGCGTATAGATCTGTTGCTAAGTAGTGACTCTGCAAACAGCGGCCTTTGCTAGGCAACGCCCGCAACCTACGAACAAGCAGCAATGGAAGAACGAGTTATGCAACCCGATTCTAAGCAACGGTTTGGTAAAAACTTTTCTGCTGCAACGGGAACCAACGCAACAATAGAAGAACGATGTTTTATATGTGGTCCGTGCCGAGATATTATATACAGGATAGTCTAAAGCAACGAGTTAGTTGTTGGAAACAATTATCAGTAGTTCGGTTGGGTGAAATAGCTTGTCGGTGAATGAGAGAGTTCAGTTGTCAGTTTGCCAGTTTGCCAGTTGGAAGTCAGGGCAGGAAGCCTAAAAATCTCCCTCGGTAGAAGCCGTTGCCAGGAAATGGCTACTGGAGACTAAGGAATGAAGACAGTAGTCTCTGTGTATCAGTGATCTGCAAACTGTAGTTCCGAGTGATGCACACAAGTGGTCAATAGACTGAGTATCCAAACCATAGCCCGTCTATCGTCACACACTCACAAATCGTGACAATATTTAAACTTTACGCTTTGGCAAAGCAGGATTATTAAAATCCGTACAATATAACTACAGTTTTATAGGCTGTTAGATAATAAAACAAGTTTAGCACACAATACCAAAAGTCATATAATACTCAAAGGCATAACGCAACAGCAGTCTCTTTGAATATTTTTGAGAAATATATTTTTAATATACTGTCGCGTATCGGGCGTATATCGCGACAAATAAATTCTCGATGTATTTTATATAGCGANGTATACAATAATAGTCGGGTAGATTACAAAGGGTCAAGTGATTTGGGTTTGCAATTTGTAAGGGACCAAACAGTGGTGGTGCCCCCCCCCCACCAGAGGACGGAAACAGATCCAGCCTCCAAAACGTTTGTGTGCTCTAGTTTTGAGAATACTGGACGATGGACAAAGTCCAAAAACTCAATAATTCTGAAACATAATAGTCGTATAATATTCAAAACCTTACAAAGTACCAGTCACTCTCTGAATGTGTTTTGAACAACATAACACCGTCTCTTTATAAGCTCTGATGACCGGCTCTGCGTATCTTAGTTCTCTCTTCCTCAAGACGCTCTTCCTCTTCCTCATTTGCGATTCCTACGTTACTCAGCGGTACAAGCAATCCTGAGAGATATTCGGTGAGGTAACTTTATTTGGTTGTAGTGGAAAGTGGCCCGTTCTGTGACTGCGGGGTGTGGAGGTCTGTCTCTGGCACTTCCTCAGTTCAGACACGATTTCCGGTTCTGCGCATTTGCCGGAAACAATTCAATTCACGGGCGACCTGAATCAACAGCGCCTTGCTAGTAAAGTGCATATTCCTGAAGTAGTGTTACATTTTTCGGTCTTCTTTAAGAAGAAGATATCAGTCTTCTGGGATGTGGCGCCGTGTAGATATTGTGTTAACCGACGTTTCGGAGGAACGTATCGCCTCAATCTTCAGGGTAGAAGAAAAAAGAAGTAAATCCGCGAGCGGGGAACCAGCGTGAGCAGATGCTAACAGACTAACTAGCTCCTCCAAACGTCGGTTAACACAATATCTACAGGGCGCCGCATCGCAGAAAACTGCTTTCTTCATAGTCACCGCCGTGAAAACCTCAAATTCTTTAAGGATGTTTATAAGTGATACAACTTGTTGCTAATGGCAGACCCTGGTCGTCTTCCAGTAGTACCTTACCGATGTGGTACATTGCCTTTCTTACCATTCTTGTGTGATTCTTCATCACGTTGGAAGATGCGCGTCTCCTTCATCATTGTGGTTGAAAGCTATAATTGTATCCTCATCACCACCGGAAGAAGCTTCCGGACAGAGTCCTCAGCACGTTTTAGAGTCCTCGAAGTACAAGCGTTGCATCTGCCGCAGGCTCGTTGGTCTCACTTCCTGCTTAACGTGAAAAGCGTCCTTCTAACACTTATTTAAAGGTGCAGACACTCTGAAGGCTTAGCTGTGGCCACGGATGAGTTCTACTTTTGCGATATACTGTATCTTGTACAGCAGAAACAGATTCATTCCTTAAAAACAATGACGTTTTTCGCGAAAATCTTTTCACACTTTCTTTTCTTGAAATTTTCATTGTTTTTATTGCTAGTGGGGTGGGACTAAGTCCCTTGTACTGCGGCCACTTTTGGCCTATTGTACCAGCCCCAGATGATAGGTGAGGGTGATTGTGGAGCAATTGGTGGAATGAAGATTGGCAGGGGAAACCGAAGTACTCGGAGAAAACCTGCCTCAGGCCACTTTGTCCACACAAATCCCACTTGATCGAACCCGGGCCGCCGCGGTGGGAAGCCAGCGACTAACCGCTTGAGCTATGGCGCGGCCTGAAGTTTTCCTTATTCGAATTACATTCGAATGCTTAATATTGGTAATGTTATGGACCAATTTTTGAAGCTTTAAATAATCGAAAGTAAAATAAAAATTAAATAACAACAACTTGCTATTAAATAACACTACCTCGATTTTTACGAGTTCGAGCTGCATCGAAGCATCTTCGGGCACGTGGACAGTACCGAACGAACTCGAAGTTGCCATATAATTGTAAATATGACGGTGCGTGCGATTGTCTCGTATCTCATGGCATAAAGCTGAAGTCGAAACATTGTTCTCTGGAAGCGGAGTGAGCTACCTGCATATTCAGTAATGTGGACATCTGTTTTACCCTAGAAATAGTCTGTCACACAGTGCTGTTGCAGTGGTGAAGTCGGGAGGTTATGGTGGGCTCAATATACGTATATGACTCGGATGGAAGAGACAAGCAATGCATATAGGAAGATCGAAGTTGGAAAAACCCAGGCGCGTTTTCGTCATCATAACTCAACCACATGTGGGCCCCACCCAGCTTCCTACGTGGCAATCATCGGGCCAAAGACGATGACAATGTCGCTTCTACTTCTCGGGTGTAGAGCGCGTCCACGCCCAAGACACGATGCTTAAGCACAAGACTACTTGTAACTTCGCAGTTGAAATATAAATCGCTGGAACTCTTGTCCCGTAGCTTGTCTCACGAACGTCTGGGACGTACACACAAAAGCATGGAGATGCAGTTAGCAGGATTATCCTGGCAGCCCAGTGATTACTACGCAGTCACATTTTGCCAAGGGAAACACAGGAAGTTAACAGCACAAAATGGAGTCTCACAGCCAGCGACATGATCTGTACTGAGTTATACAGATCACGATCCTTGAAGAGAAGCCAAGACGCAGCTCAACCTGTCGCGACGCGGAGTGGAACCAATGACCTCAGAAGAATCCCGTTTTCTCCGTGCGTTAACCAAAGCAATTGAGCGTCCCTGACCTCTGAGAGTATTAAACAAGTTTCAGGATATGCTACTGGGAGTCTGCACTAGATGATATCATTTTCCCACGAATCATGGAACATAATGCTTCACATTACGTCCAAATCTGTGCTTATAAATTGTTGAAAATGCGGATGTAATACAGGAAATTCTGTAAGGTTTATGTATAACGCTTTTCATATGAGCCTTATATTTTTATGTTGACCAGTATTAGTTATATCCGCATAATGAGGTGTGCAGAAATGGAAAATAATTATGCTATGCCGTATAATATAAATAATTTCAATTGTTAAAATTATGAAAAACTGTCACAATGATTCAAAGGTGATTGCAGCTGGACCTGTGTGTCTTGTGTCGATGTGTTTGTAACCTGGCTGTGTGTCAGAGATGTTGAATGTGAACCTGCTCGGGTTGTGAAATTTCCTGCAGTTTCTCAGAAACATCGGTTCCTTTCAGACTCATGTACCCTTAACTTAAATAAACTTCCCTTATACATTCACAAAGAAAAGGGTTTAGTCATGGCCACAATTGATGTTGAAACATATACATTTTTCGGCATCATTGAAGTTGTTGTGTGACCGAAACATATTTCTTTATTCTCAAAGCAGTGCAGAGTAATGCTTCCATTCAAATCTAATTCATGCTTCTATGCAGTGTTCTACTTTGCCGACTGCTGATGAAGAGTGCAGCAAATTTGGAAACTGCCACAACTCAGGAGGGGGGGTCACCTTTATAATCTTTCTCGATGTTGGGGAGTCCACTTCTTGGAATGCGACGAGCAGACAGAAAATTGTTCCTTTTATTATTTTGTTACGTTCTAGGGGCCATTTTATTTTTCAGGAAATTGGTGAGAAGTCTCTGGAAACAGTGGAAATCTCCTACGAAATTCTACTATTTGACACCTCACGGTCCGTTATAATGAACTATCGGTTAATGTCCAGGCAAACGGCCTTTATTGTAAGCAGGAACCGGAACACACAAACACTCGTACCCTCTGCGGGCGAAATGCCGAGTTAAGGAGCCGCTGTGCAATGCTAACCTGGCCCATTGCTTTTTGCGAGTAGCGGGTCAGGGTTGAGGGGCAGGGTCAGGTCTCTCGCCCATCTCAGGGGCGATGACGCTTGCAGGACATCGCTGGAATGGGTGACACAGATAACCAACTTTGGAACAAACCCGTACTAATGACATTCTGTTCAGCAGTGCTCTGGTAACGAGCCTGAACCTCCGCGGTGAGCTGCTAGTCCTAGAAGAGTGCAGTTTTAAAACCTCCTGAATTTTTATCTTTGCCTTGGCGGCACAAGTGATCACTCCCACAGGTTTGTGTGTTAGCTGGGACGGCTGCAACCAATTTGTGGTTCTCACGTCATCGTGTGACACCATGTAGTTTGGTAGAGAGGTAGCAGTTGCCTTCATCTTTACGGCAGAAGTATTCTAAGTATGAACCGGAAGCACAGGTCTAACCGAGTTTCGATTTCCGATTCCGGCAACGTCTCTCCGTCATCCTCTCCACCGAAACTGCTCTAAGGGGTTAAGTGGATTCAGCGGCCGGAGAGTGAAACTGATAAGTTATCTCGAGTGTCATGGCTAAGAATGCGCAGTTTCACGCTTACGCCATCTTCACCGTGTGATGCTGTCTCTCATCTTCCCATTTCATTCATTCATTCATCAGTAATCTGTCATACGACAGGTCCACAGTCTCTTCCAAAACAGTTCCTCCACTTAACGTGATCCTTCAAATAAAAATATCCCCTTCTGTCCCCATGGTCATCCTGCATCTTCTGGTCGCATACATGGTATCTCTGTTTTTGGAAAGAGACTATCCACGAAAAGTGATAATGTGGTAGTTTTTCCATTTGCTTTCCACATCGCAGTACAGCAGCCGTTCAAACCGCTCTGGTCACGCCTGTTGCTATACGAACTTGAACCATCTCGAGCATCATTTGCTCTGTGCTTCAAGTCGCTGCTGATGACGCTGCTTCCTGCATCAGTTTTTGGTTTTTGGTGTCTCTCTTCGTCTGATGCCTACACTTTGACCTGTCCAGCAAGGGAGGCCCTGCCTATAGCTCTCAGGGTCCTTGGCATACTCAAACCCCCTCACCACGATAAGGTGGAGACACCAACGAGGGGTTCTTCCCATTTATGGAAATCGAATTATGGTCCCTTGCACCGAGTCCTTAGGGCTGGAACACACACAGCGACATCGGTCGTACGACGTCCGTACGGTTCATGTCACATCAAGTAGTAGAATATGAAGTGTAGTCTTAGCTTTTATACGTGACGACATGCCACATCTGCCGTACGGCAGTCGGAGAGCAAAGAAATGTGTTTGGTCGCTCTAGTGTGAAAAGGAGGTCGTACGGCAAAAAAAAAATCGTAAATTTTTCCGTACGACCGATGTCGCTGTGTGTGTGCCAGTCCTTAAGCTGACGGCGGCCAAACAATATAGATACCAGAGTCCTGTTTTAGGGAAGTTGATTACCCTGACAGCGAAGAGGTCGCGTCTGTACGTCCGCTTAAATGAATTTGGGACAGTTGAGGTCCTCATTGGTTGGTTGTCCCGTGCAATTACTATCTGTTGGCGGGCTCTCTTACGTGGAGCAGTGAAGGAGCACAGCTGTAGAAATGCGACAGCGTCCGAAAGTCAGGGACTATGCGCAAACATCTGTAGATCTTATTGGGATTTCTCATTCCTCGAAATGGCAACGACCGTTTCTACAACACCCTTAATGATTCTTCCTTATGTGATCATGTCCCATAAGAAGCTGCAAATTCAAAGCCGATGCAGGACAGTAAAACCACCGAGAAAAGAAACAAAAGTCAGACCTGCTTGCAAGCAAGAGCACAATAAGAAAAGGACGTTTAATTGTGGAAAGGTAGGACTCCATGATATATTGTGACATTTCTCACGGTCCCTTTGTTACAGTGAACGAAAAGAAACTGAACTGGAGAAACCCGCACTGCCATGTTGACAAGAGCTTCATTGTGCGCACAGAAGGGACGCTTGGTGCAACAAGTGCATAGCTCAAACCTTCGTTTTGTCACACGATGACAACGTTGTGATGCCACAGCCCACTCACAGTCTTATCAACAGAACTCTCTGTAGACTGATGGACGAGGGTCGGTATAGCGTCTGGCTATGGGCTGGACGACCGAGGGGTAGGAGTTCGAGTCCCGGTAGGGTCAAGAATGTTCTCTTCTCCACGTCGTCCAGACCGCCTCCGGGGTCCACCCAACCTCCTATCCAACGGATACCGGGGGCTCTTTCCCCGGGGTAAAGCGGCCGTGGCGTGAAGCTGACCACTCACCTCCAACTAGTGTCGAGGGCAAGAAAACGTGGGTCTATACATCCATTTCCCTATACGCCTTCATGGCGTGGTGCTTACTTAGTTAAGTACAGGGACAATTTTACCTTTAAGAAATGCTTAATACAGTAATTCTCAAACGTTTTAGGCCAAAGGACCAGTAAAATGTCTGAAAAAATTCTAGTGACCACTAGGTTATGTAGGCCTATTTTTGAAACCTATGTGGTATTACCAACATTTGTGACACACTGTGCCATTTATAGCATAATATATCTAAAAGCATGTTCTGAATACATATGGAAACATAATTAATTAAATTGGAAGTAAACTATTAAAAGTGAATCATCATTGAACAAAGTTTTAAGCTTCATTAAACAAAAAAATATGATATAATTATGTTACTAATTTTGATGAGAGTTTTGAGCTTGTCGGACCTTACAGAGTTCCTGGATATCTGGCTCAATATTGGTCAACTTCAGTCGAAGATCGGCACTCACACTAAGACGATTTCTGTATTTTGTTTTTATTTGAAGAAGCGATGAAAATCCTTTCTCACAAAGCTAGGTTGTTGAAAACTGCATGGCGATTTTCAGTGCTTCATCAGATAATTCGGGAAATTCACTTCTCACTGAAGGCGAGACCAAGAATAGGACGAAACCAGATCACGGAACTGCATTTTAAGCCCACTGGCACTTGAAACCTCAGTTAACCGTTCTGTTTCCGATAACGGAAGGTCGTTCTCTCGTGATTGTAAGCCTGAAATGGATCGCGAACCCACAGAAATTTATCATAAAACTCATTCGGAAAATGTTTCAAATTTCTGTTTCACAGTATTGAGGGGTCACAACCCCTTTCCAGAAACTTAGAATCAACGGAAATATCATTTTACACTAAAGAGCACTGCAATGTTGGAAACGGTACAAATTATCTGTCTTTTACATAACCGAAAAATAATACCAGTTTTTCTCGAATGCCTTTATTTTGGCGTAGGCACCTAGAGCAGTAAAAGAATTACCCCGCAGGGAGAAATTGCTTCATTTAATTTAGCAAAAATGTCTGCAAAATAGGACAGTGGTTATAGCCATGCTTCGTCAACAAGTTGTGATGCTAAATCAGAGTTGCGTTCCTTTACAAACAGTAAAACTTCGTGCCTCAATTGAAATAACCTTGTTAGTATTCTGCCCCTGGAAGCCAGCGAATTTCGGAATGAAGCAAAAGTTGTGTATATTCAGTGCCCATTTCATCGCAGAGTGCGGAAAATAACCTGTTATTTAACGGTAGAGCCTTGATAAAATCAAGTAGCTTTACAGCGTTGGCTAGCACAGTTTTAAATTCTGCTGGCATTCCTTTGGAGGCCAGCGCTTCCCTATGTATGAAGCCGCTTTTCATTATTAAAAATGTTTCCGAAAATATATAAAAACTGGAGTTACTCACGACACACTCTGTCCAACTGTCTCTTAACACTTATGGAGATATACGGAGCGTTCGTTGAAGGAGGAAAACTTTCAGTAATAAATAACAATAGACAACAAGCAATTGGTTGAAATGTGGATAACACTTGTTTACTTCAAATGTAACAAAACAGCAAGGGAAGGTGGGGGCAATAAAAGCATCAGCATTACCCGCCTTTCTGCAGCTACCAATTATCGGCGCGGTCTCTCCCTCATACCCTGGAAATACCGGATTCTTGTCTGGTCATTCAAATGTTCGTGGAAATTAGAAAGCTTGTTTTTTCAGTATCCATTTTATTTCAACAATTTTTACTTATTTAATTTTAATTTTTGTTCGGATAATTTTTAATTTTATTTAATTTAACTTAGGTCTGCTTGCTGACCACCTGTTCCATGCTCGCGGACCACAGGTTGAGGAACGCTGTTTCAATACAACAAATAGTGCGTAGAGTATTAGCGATTATCAGTTTGTGAAAATACAGACGGCCTGCTCCATTATCCATGCGCGACTGGAGCCACAGTCAGATGCACATCATGGACATCACGGGAGCTGACGGTGGGCCGTGACGTCAGAGAGGCGGGGCAAGAGGCGACTTTCCAGCAACAGAGTATATACTGTATTCGTTGTCTGTACTCGCTAATGAGGCACTATACGAGTTAAAGACAGAACAATAGGACAATTATCGACAATTATCGTCAATTATTATTAAGCTAATTATTACTATTATTTGCTATGGAAGCTGCAGTAGTAGTTGTAATGATGCTTATGAATCATTATAATAGAGTTAATATTAGCACGGAAGAGGTTATGAAGAAAGAATTCAAGGGGAGACATTTAAAGCCTTTTGAAAATCAACTTCTCTGTCCCGGGACTCCTCATGTAGTAACAATCCGAAGCAGGCTTCGGAGAAGCATCAACACTCGTCACTAGAAGAATAAAAGAACTTGCGAGGTCAACTCTCATATAAAATAAAATAAAGTTTAATGACAGGTTAGACTTTATAATTTTCTTTTCCACTCTCTTTGAAACTTGCGGTTTATCTCCAAGAAAATTATTGGTCTCTAGGCTGCCACAAGACATGTCACAAATATCGCGTTAGACTTGGCTGAATGCTTGCAATAGCAGCTCACTAAGACACCAACACGCCTTACTGAAATTGCATTCTGTGAGCAAGTCTGCGCAACTGGGCCCTTGAAACAAAATGAAGGTAAAACCAAACACTGCGAACAACTTTGCACGTCTGCTGGGTTGTGACACCACGAAGCCTTGTAGGCAGCACGTTTCTCCGAAACGTCGATATTTACCCTCAAGACTATATAATTTCACACCCCGGAAGATCACAACCTGAATTTCTAGTTTACAACCCCCATACAGTATTTTGTCCAAATCCGTCAGATCAGATTAGAGATTAAAAGTATAGACGGACAGGCCGACAAATATAATTTCCTTCACTCCACATACTTGCATTTCTTGCAAATGGTAACATGTGTGGAGCCCTTCTCCAAATGTTCATTGTGGTGTTCACGAAAACCTGATGACAAACCCTATCTTGAGCCAGCTGAATTCAATCTACGTGTTAACTATTTCTTTAAGATGAATTTTAATATTACCGTATGTTTCGCGGAAGTTTTTCCGTTTGAAATTATACAAGCATTTCCCTCTCCTCAGTGCCGGATAGGCCGACCTAGCGACAATGCTCTACACTTACTCAAGAGGTGCTTGGTTTGAATCTCGGCAGAGGTACCTGGTCTTGTAAATTAAGTCTTTTATGGTTTTCTTCAGTCCCTCCAAGGATAATACCTGCACTAGGTGAAGACCGCTTCCTTTCAAATTTTTTCCATTTCATCAGCCATTCTACCACTCGACGCTGTGTAACCTACATACTAACAGCGCCATAAAGAAAACGATGGCCCCCCCCCGAAACAAAGCGCAGCCTACCGCACCGACACGACCAGACATCAGATAAAGATGGCCAGCCCCTTTTCCATCGCGGTCATATCAATATGCTCCCTGTGGCTGAAGTAATTTGTTATGATTGCCTCAGTGAATTGTTTCGAAGTAGGCCACGACCTCCTTCTGTCTGTCTGACGTGAGGTTTGCCAACAATTACCAAGGCTGCATAGCAACCGGTTCTGCGGGAATCACGTTACATTGTGCAGTGCGAGAATGACATTGGGGTCAGTGATCCGTCGGACTCACTTGGGCAGCTCCGTTGCTATAGTGACTAGGCTACTGGGCTGGCGCCCGGAGAATCGACTCAGCCTCTAACAGAAATGGGTACCAGTAATCTTCCTGGGGGTAAAGGGCGGCCGTTGCGTAGGGCTGAGAATCTTACCGCCATCTGTGAGCCGATTGTCTGGAGAAAATGTGGGAGCCTCGACGTCTCTCAAAAGCTATGGGCCTCCGCGGCTTGTTACAGGAAGAGCTTTACATTTTTTTTATCCGTCTCTATGTGCCATTCCGTCTATCATCCACTGGGTACTGAAGGTATTTCCTCGGGGTTAAAGCGGTCGGATCGTGCAGCTAGGCACTCATTCATTTCTAGTGTTGACGGGTTAAGAAAGACTAAAGCAATCCCTCAACATCCTAGACATCATTTCTGGAGCGGTTTTAATTAGGCTCAGTTAAAGAGCATTTTGAATGTTCGTACCGAAAAGTTCCAAACACGCACTTGCCCGCTTCAGAACGTCCATGCCTTAGCGTGCAAACTCGAGAAACGCTAAGGTGAAAAGCTAAAGTTGTCCCTCTGCTAAGGCGTATGGGGGAGCGGATGTATAGATCCATATTTTCTTGACCTCGGCATTAGATTGAGGTAAGTGGTCAGCGTCACGACCCGGCAGCTTTACTCCCGAGGAAAGAACCCCCGGTACCCATTGTATAGGACCGGTCTGGACAACGTGGAGAAGAGAAAATTCTTGATCCTACCGGAACTCGATCTCCGACTCCTCGGTCATCCAGCCTGTAGCTGCTCGTTATATCGACTACGCTATACCGGCTCCCAATATAAATACAATTTAATATTGATCTGTTAACATATTTACGATTTGCAGTAATACTAACTTTACTGTCAGTCCTTCGACTAGTTACACAGTAACCCAACACGCTCAACAATGAGTCAGATTTCATGTCGTTATTGGATTATACATTTATATTATCTAAACATAGCATTAATAACACAAGATTCGTAGGACAGGGAATTTTGCAGTGGGCTTTATGAATTCTGTCCGTATCTCCTTATATTAGACTTCCCTCCAACTAGTGCCGAGGTCAAATACATCCACTCCTCCATACGCCTTCATGGCACAATGCTTAATTAGTTAAGCACAGGAACAACTTCTTACCTTATTTACCTTTTACTCCCTGTATTCATTTGTCAATTTAGCTCATAACCCCTCGTTAAAGCATCTTAGTGATTCAGCCGGAAGCCACCATGGTCCCTGAGAAGGACTGAGAAAACTAGCGAAAACACTCAGTCGGTATCTTCGAAACTTTCCCAATAAGAATAACCAGTGGTAACCACTACGCCATGTGGTTCGATTTGGCAGGAAAGTAACAATGCTTGAAGGATGAGGTCCCAAGTGTCAATAAAATTAAAAACGTAGTAAATTTTAAAACAAATTTCACGTCACAGATGAGGCCTAAATGTTGCTGCAGAGGCACTAGAGGCCAGCTCTCGCGCCGTAACCATGGCGGCAATAAATTCTTCTTGTGCGACCAGCCGTTTCACGCTTCAGCTAAAAACCGTACTTTCAGAGACAGAGCAAGCCTCCGGGTCGTCGATTGGTAACTCGACCATGACGCCCGAAAATATTTTAATGCATTTACTTGCCGTGAAAGCTCCAATCTCAGTCCGTATGCTACTCTGTAGTGCTTTGAACCGTTAGAGCACAGGTACGTCATCGGCATTCAGCAAGAAAAATATGCGGTTTCTAATCTTTCTGTTTTCCTGATAGATCCGATATGGAGATCAAAGGCTTTAGGAAAGTCCTCTAAGCGATAGGAGGAATCCTCTGGATTACTGGGGTTTTGGACTTTTTCCATCGTCCTGTATTCTAGAGACCAGAAAACACGACGTTTCGGAAATTGGACCTGTTTCCGTCCTCAAGCGAGGGGGAAGACACATACTCAGTTGGGTCCCTTAGAAAGAGCTAACCTCGCTGGTCCAGTGATTGTTGATGTTAGTTCTCTCTAGGGCAGTGTTTCTCAACCGCCGGTCCCTTGTCTTGTAGAAAAAGAATTTACCGGGCCGCGGTCTGACAGGTTGAGAACCACTCTTCTAAGGGACCCAACTAAGTACGTGTCTTTCCCCTTAACTTGAGGACGGAAACATATCTAGTTTCCGAAACGTCGTGTTTTCTAGTCTCTAGAATAGCGGACGATGGAAAATGACTTAAAACCCAGTAATTCTGAGTGTTATACACCATCGTTGGAACCCTTAAAATGTATTTGATAAGAGGGAGGCTGAATCAGGCTGTAGCAGCATAAAGAAGATATCAGCTGATAGAACACGCATAGCAACGATATGTTTAGAAGAGTCTTACAGTATAGGTTCTAATCGGGTTGCAGCAAGAAACGGAAAATGCTGAGTTTGTGATTGTACCATGGAGATGTTGGGGCCGTAAACACAGCAGCGAAGTAAATTAATTCCAATTATAATAAAATAAATTAAAATTAATTAAATATACAAATGACTTAAAAAATGTTATTGTCTCATTCACCACTACATGTTTCAGTCCACGTGACCTGCTGCCGTGAATGGGACGATAAATTTGATACCTTATTAATTTCAACCGATTTCATTAAAATTAGGATTAATTTACTTCTGTTTTTTCGACGGCCCCAATACTTCGACGTTGTAACACAACAGGATGCAACAAGTCTCCTCAGTTCTTTCGGATATAGACCAATACAGAATCACAGAGCTTCTCCCATATTGCACTGAGGAGGACCGAAAGTAACCCAGACCCACAAGTCTCCTCAGCACTTTCGGATATAGACCAGTACAGAATCACAGAACTTCTCCCGTATTGCACTGAGGAGGACCGAAAGTAACCCAGACCCACAAGTCTCCTCAGCACTTTCGGATATAGACCAGTACAGAATCACAGAGCTTCTCCCATATTGCACTGAGGAGGACCGAAAGTAACCCAGACCCACAAGTCTCCTCAGCACTTTCGGATATAGACCAGTACAGAATCACAGAGCTTCTCCCATATTGCACTGAGGAGGACCGAAAGTAACCCAGACCCACAAGTCTCCTCAGCACTTTCGGATATAGACCAGTACAGAATCACAGAGCTTCTCCCATAGGGGTCTATTATACACACTTTGTGAGGCAGCACATAACAACGGAATGGAGATATTTGAAAGCGGGTACCAGAATGAAAGGCGTTGTCGGTTAGAGCGAACAGGCTTCTTTGTTGTCACTATTTGAAGGCTAATTTGCAATAATAATCACAAGCACTAACGTGCAACAAAACTAGCTTCCTCTTCCGTGATGCTAGTCCCAGTTCCGACAAGGAACTACAGTGATTTGGAAACAGGACCGATTATTGTTTTGCAGTACTTTTATTGCGAAGGTAATGGAAGTTTTATTGTGACAGTTACCACGCCATCAGATATTATCGGGAGCACTGCTGATTTCATTAGTAGGTCAGTGTAGCGACCTGCCCCACCCTCTTCAGAGGAACTGCCACTGTGTGGGACGCACGGTTTAGCCACGCAGTTGTTCTAGAAGCTGTAAGGGGAACATGAACGCAAACCTCCACGCACAATGCGTCTAAGCTTCTGCTGAGCTGCACGCTGGAACCAATTGGATGCGGAGCCGAGAACTTATCTGGACAAAGTTATGACCCTGCCTATGTTAGGACACGAACCCCGGTCTTGCAACTTGTAGCGTGTCATTTACCTTGCCATAGCTGTATTGTCAATGTGAAATTATAATTTAATGTGGATTCGGGCGCCTTGGTGATGTGTCTTCAGGACGTCTGGATCATGTCATTTAGTTGCAGATGCAGAGTCAATACGAGTACTCTCGGCCTTTGATCTCCGAGAGGGAGAAACGGCATTTCTTGCGCTCAATATTGGGACGTGTAAAGTGCGGATAATAACCAACTCGAACGGTTGGTTTAGTTGGCTACTTCTTCATGCTACGTCTGGTGTTATATAGTGACGAATGGGAAGCGGCTAATGCTAAATATAGAAGGAATGTTGAAGAAAGTTCTCCGGTTATTTTAATTTATTGGCCGAAATATAAGTTCCATAAAGAGAAATACGGAATCGCTTCTGCTTGCTTGTCAAGGAGGTCGCAGTACGTGTAAATTAGAATAAAGCTATCCCTGTAGCAGGCCGTGAAGGTCCATAGGGTTGTGAGACGTTGAGGTTCCCACATTTTCTAGAAAATCGGCTCATAGATGGCGGTAAGGTTGTCAGCCTTACGCGCCGGCCGCCCTTTACCCCCAAGAATATTCCTGGTACTCATTTCTGTTAGAGGCTGAATCGACCCCAGGGCCAAAGTGCGGCTGGAAGGATTAGGTCAATTGAAGAAATCCAATGACCTCATCAGGACTTGAACCCGCGGCCTTCCGGCTTGTAGTGATAGTACCTCAACCAACTGCGCTACCACGTACACCCTGTTAAGGAGATCGATCTAGAAGTAAATGCAAGGGAAACCAAATCAACTTACATGTTCTTGTATTCGGAGCTAGTCACATGTATGTAAACGTAACTAGTAAATCGTTCAAGGATTCGGCGAAGTTCAGACACCAGAGAAAGGGAATAACAAATCAAAATTACTCTGAAGAAGATGTAGAGTAGATAAAATTAGGAGAATGCTTGCGACAATTCAGTTCAGAATATTTTATATTTCTGTCTCATATTTAAAAGCCAAAAGTTAAGAAATACTGAACTAGGAGTTTATGTAACGATTATCTGAAGATCTGTGACAGTGATCTCCTGAGTATATAGATATATTATGCTGAATATTGCCCATCGTCTTAAGTATACGTCAAATACACGACGTTTCGGAAACAGGACTCGCTTCCTTCATCAGGTGTAAGTGGGGAAAAGATCCTACTCACTTGGGCCCGTTAGGAGATGTTCTCCTGCTACCGAGAATACCTTCTTCTAAAGGACAAAATGAGCAGGATTCTTTCCCCATTTACACCTGATGAAGGAAGCGAGCAGATCCAACTTCGGAAACGTCGTGTATTTTAAGTTTACCTAAGGCGATGGACAGTGCCCAACGAAATATTTATATGATACAACTTTACCTGTTGTTTTTATGGGTGTGAAATTCGGCCTCTCGCTCTGGTGGAACAATGAAGGTTGCGGATGTTTCAGAACAGGATGCTCAGGGGAATGTCTGGACATTCGAGGGAGGAAATAGCAGGGGGAGGGAACAGTTTTATACTGAGGAGCTTCATTTTCATTCATCAATAGCTCTACAGTCCTCTGTTGGGTCCTGACCTCTTCTTCAGGTTCGTTACACAGACAGTAGGACTCCTTGGACAAGTCATCAGCTCGTCGCAAGGCAGCTAACTGTACACAGACAGTAGGACTCCTTGGACAAGTCATCAGCTCGTCGCAAGGCCGCTAACTGTACACAGACAGTAGGACTCCTTGGACAAGTCATCAGCTCGTCGCAAGGCCGCTAACTGTACACAGACAGTAGGACTCCTTGGACAAGTCATCAGCTCATCGCAAGGCCGCTAACTGTACACAGAACACAAACAGGAAAACTCACACACGAAGATGCATGCCTTTGAGTGGGAATCGAACCCACGATCCCAGTATTGGAACGAGAGAAGACAGTTCATGCGTTAGACCGCGCTGCCACCGGAAGCTGCAACGGTGAGCCTGTTCTTCACAGGATACCAGGACAATCCCACGGCCCAGCATTGTCACCCATGGGAAACTGTAGCGGAAAGTCTGGAAGGGAAGTGAAGACGCCCTCAGAATAATATTGAATTGGTTCTTAAAAATGTAATATTTGCATTTGAAGGGGATTCTTCGCGCCATAGCTCAAGCGGTTAGTCACTGGTTTCCCACCGCGGCGGCCCGGGTTCGATCCCGGGTCTGGTCTAGTGGGATTTGTGGTGGACAAAGTGGAGCTGGGGCAGGGTTTCTCCGAGTACTTCGGTTTCCCCTGCCAATCTTCATTCCACCAATTGCTCCACAATCACCCTCGCCTATCATCTGGGGCTGGTACAGAAGTGGCCGCAGTACAAGGGACTTAGTCCCACCCCACTAGCAGTACAAAAAAGTGGATTCTTCTGTTTTATGATAGGAGCCAATGACAGGCTCTTAGGAACACGGCAAAGAATTTTGGGGTTTCATAAAAAGAGAAGAACTTGTGGCCTATTTTAAGATAATATCCCGAATGTGCCTGGTCTTACTGGAATAAGACAAAGAGCCTTAACTTGAATACAACGTGCCAGTCCGACTCTAACTGGGTACGTTTCAGTCCACGGCTCAGATGCATTACCATTGTGCTAACCGGCTCGGTCAAGAGGTTTTGATTACTGTTACGGACAGGTCCGTGCTGTGTGAACAAAACGGTGGATAGGACTCGATGATGCTTTAGCCTGCAAAATACAAACTAAACAGCAGAAGCAATGTTTATGGCAACCGAAAACAGAGCAGAGTAGGGGAGACCGGGACTAGTTGTTACAAAGTTTTCACGAATATTTTGCTATGCGAGTGCTGTGTGTATGGAAATGATTCCGATGCACAGTGTTAGTGACATCATTAGTCTTTAAATTAATATTTGTCATATGATCCCCGTAATCCATTTTTAATCAGTATTTTAATTTCTTTATGACTATACATGCAGTAACAACATACCCCAGTACGGGGTGCGTTGTTTCACTGCATGGTGTTAATTATTACTTTACTGCCTAACAGAAATGCACATGCAGCTATTTTTTTTACATTTATGTAATTGGTGTACACATGTCTAAATGTAATTACAGTCATCATATTTGAGTTTGCAATATACTGCTATGCTGTGTTTCTTTTGAGTTGGATACAGAATAACAATTCAGATTATTGATTTGTGATTACTTAGTAAAGTTATACTCGTGTGACTTTATCCAAATCGATTACAGTTACTGTATCGCATCAATATACAGACGTGAAATCATCAGTATCGTCATCAGAACTGCAGTTGCTAAAAGCAGATAAATTACTGACTCCAGAGCAACGGTCCTGCGCCCATTTATTACAAGCAGTGCAACGGAACAACTTTGCAGGGCTCTGAACGCTGGAAGAATTCTCGTACATTCAATACAAATTTCCATCCACATCTTGAGACGAGTCAGCGCTTTGAACACTCTTTTGTAATTGTTTAGTTTTGTGAATTCTCTTGGCTTGTCACTGAATAACCTGTTACATATAACCGGCGCTGCTTGTGTTTCTTCTTCAGCCTCTAATTAGGAATTTACTGGAGTATCAGTTCAAACAGCATCCACCCTTGTCTTCTGCCTGCAATTCTCCATAAAAATTTCTACTTTTGGAAAGGGCTTGATTTCAACAGGGCTCACACGATGAATGCTCATTTCTGAAGAGGAGTGGCCCTGTGTAAGCCTGGCGTTGAAGCTTGACTGCTAACATCTAAATTCGAGTCTGAAGCGTGAGAATCCGAGAGCTCAAATTTCCAAGCCTTTTTATCTCGAAGAGAACGGTCAATCCTCGTCAGTGAACATGCCTATACTCCTGTTACCAGAAGTCCAGACTTGATATTCGTGGGCATGCGCGAACTTGACAGCAATAATCTCACTATGGCCATGTTGGCTTCTTATCATGCGTCCGACGCAGAGTTAAGCAACTTCGTGAAAAGCCCAAAAGTTGATCTGTAAAAGGGTTTCAGTTTGTTAGTGGTATGACGTGGGAAAGAGAGCACCACAACTTCATTTTCCTTGGGATGTGGAAGTACCCTTAGAGAAAGATGCGACTAACGACTGTCCAGTAGAGGTAATATACTCGTAGGTTTTCATTTCGTAAACGTAACACGCTTTATGAAATGCTCCATGAATAACAGATCATCTCCTGTCTCCATTCTGACATTATTATGTCACCACCACCGAAATAAACACAATTTTAAAATTTATTGCAAAAAGTCTGACACAAGGGATTGGCTCTCATAAAACCCACGAGTAGTTGCCCAGATATGTGGGGGGGCGGCGGTCACGGAGATCTGATACACGACTTCTCTGTAGCTCCGACGTATTTATGGTTACGAAGCACACAAATAAACACAATTTCCATTATCACTCTTGTTCATGCAGTCTTTCATTATTGAAGAGGGAAAAGTTTGATCTAAATGTCAAATAAATCGTGCCGTGAGTTCCTTCCACAAGGATTTGAATCTGGTAAAGTTAATTATAAACTGGTTTGTATGAAATTTGCTTCATCTTCAAGTCTACTGCAAAATTTCCATAGCTTCACAGAATTCACTGACTACTTAGCAGATTATTTTCTTACATTGGAAGCTTTAACCAAAACTTCTTTTGTCATCTCCGTATACGTTCCTTTAGGCGTCATGCCTCTTTTGGATTTCCTCTTGTATATTCTCACATTTGCCACCTGTCCAAAATCAGATGGCGACATAACAACGGGACAAACTGTTACAGTGTAACAACTAACCACTAGCTAGTTGTATCAACTTACCCGATGCTACGCCATCTTGTTTCACAACGAATTACAAGAACAAAAACATATCACACATTGTTAAAACATTCCAGTAAAATACCCGAATTTTATTTGTGCATACTCCACTAAACCAGTTCAAACAAAATTCAATTAACTGACGAAGTAACGAAAATTAACTCAAAGATATTTTCTTTCATCCACACACGACGACCAAATGCAGAGCTACTATGGAGTGGGATAAACAGATGTCCACTATGGGTTCAATCTGGTAGCTGGCGGAGCCGTTACTGCTGAAGTTTGATTTTTAGTTTGAATTTAACAACTTGTTCTCTGTTACAATTAGCTCCGGTCTCCCCTACGTCTGTTTCTCACGTGATGATATCCAGGACCTGAGCCACGCTGACTAGGTTGCGTGTGTATTTAAAATGACACACCTATACAATACTGTGACGTGTTGGCTCTGTGACGCAACACGAATAAATTGCGCGGGTCCTCGGATCGGAACGAATTCTCTTATTGGACGCTAATCTGTACCCACTCAGCAGTTACTGACTTGCACCGTTAGCACTCTCTAGAGCTCGTCTGCGAAGTCTGAGCACAACCTGCTTCTGTCTCGCTGGAGTCGAATCCAGGACTGTGAGTACAAATCTCTACTGTGATCTCACTCGGAATCTCTTGTGGTACTGAACGCTCACCGGAGCTGCTCTCTCTTATATATCCAGCGCTCGGACGGCATAGGGAATACCTTATCGAACTGTTTGGTTTCATCCGCTGTTACGCAACGAACCCTCTCGTGTCCTTTCGTCTCCGGGGAAATGCGTTTGTTGTTTGGGCTATTCCCCTGCAACGGTCCACTGTTACTGCGTTTCCATGGAAGTATCCCTTCCGGATTCACGGCACGCGACAATGTGTTCAATGTAAGATTTAATTATGCTTTATAGCAAGGCGCTTCAGCAGTGGTGGGTCAGTGTTAGTGAAACTCATTCGCATTCTTCAATGCCCACCTCAGTTACAAAGAGTATGGAGTTGAAGTTTAGGGGGTAAATGTTGATTTTTTTTCTGAGACCCCCCCAAAGAAGACGCTAGGCTACGCATTATGGACATCGCAGAAAAAAGTGCTCTTCTGTGAGGAGGTAAAAGAGGGCGTACAGAGGAAGGTTCTGGATGGCGTGACGTGGACGTGGAGCCTTCAGATGGAACCCACGGGTCGGCAATCGCTCTGGCCGCTAGGCAACATCACCACCGCAAATGAATATTAGGGACCACACGTCTTTGCCGATGTAAAATTCTACTCGTAAAGTTCAATTCATTTCTGTCATTTGCACGTAGCGGAACCTGAGGCAACATAAACTACGAGTTTAAGGAGGGCAAGGAACATTCAGTCATTTAGTATAAGCACAATTTGCGGATTAATTAACACCGAAGTGGCTTTATGATAAATCAAGTACATTTTCAAATCCATGAGGCATTCAAAGTCCTGAAATAAAGCACGGGAATTTGATTTACCTAATCAGTGCAGATATGCGTCAAACAATCTAATGAATTGTGATGCTCCCTCCGATTTTGCGGCTCCCAAAATTCCTCCAAGGTGGTCATCGGCCACTGCATTCCTCAGTTTCGAGTTACTTCATTTCCTCAGAGAAACTGTTCCTTCACACATACAAGTATATTGTGACGAACCGCATTACGCGAAATTCCTTTGAACAAACTGCCCAGCTATTAAGAGAGGCATATATATATATATGTGTGTCTGTATGTCACCGAATTCAATTGACCACCAGCAGATAAAACAAGGGAGGCAGCCCATTTTGTAGTAATATGCATTTAATCACCACAGGGTGGTTTGAAAGCTTTATCGAATCCGATCAGACCCGTGGGCCGCGTTGCGTTCACTTCTACTGAAGCAGAAAGCGAACGTGATAAAAGTAGGACAGGCAAAGCAGAAGATGGAGGAGCGAACGGACAGACTGGACCCTGTCTCTGGCTTCATGTCATTCATTCATTCATCAGTAATCTGTCAGACGACAGGTCCACAGTCTCTTCCAAAACAGTTCGTCCACTTAATGCGATCTTCTGTTTTTGGAAAGAGACTATCCAGGAAAAGTGATAATGTGGTAGTTTTTCCATTTGCTTTCCACATCGCAGTACAACAGCCGTTCAAACCACTCTGGTCACGCCTGTTGCTATAAGAACTTGAACCATCTCGAGCATCATTTGCTCTGTGCTTCAAGTCGCTGCTGATGACGCTGCTTCCGCTGCGATTTAAGACTCAACGTCTTCTGTCTGCATAACTCTTGCATGCAAAAATTACTGCGGTAAGTAAGACTCGTGTTTTGACTTGCGCACCCACAGTTTGACTCTGGTGCGTTTCTGAATGAGAGTTCTCCAAGTGTCAGTCATGGAAGAAACGTGTCACCCAATGTCCACACCCAAAATTCCTCTTCAATGAAAAATTAAATGAAAATACGAAAATTAGTCCCCGGTTAAAATAGGCAAAGTCGAAGTTCAATTAATATTAAACAATTTCGTTCTGTTTCCTACGAAAAACTCGGCTTTCCTGAGATTGTACTTGTACTTAGGTCTTCTCGATTGTGTTTCCGCATCGGGGAATGACTTCATTGGACCACTGTCATCGCCGGTTACGAAACGGAACGTCCTTCGGTCAGCGGATCCGAATGTCATTATCGATTAACGAGAAGGTGCGAAAATATTCACTAAGCTCATAATTTTGTATTCTGATATGACGCACGCACGTCCGGTCCGGGGTTCCTCTGTACATTGCGCCACGCCGATCGCTAATTTCACGGGGTCCAGCTAAGATGGGCGCCAGCGTACTGGGCCAGCGAAGGATAAATACACTTCAGTTGCCTGGTTCGCTGTAGTTACTCTCTTAACTCTGCGGCACTCCTGCAAGAGGTCTTGTGTTCAAGGTTAGACGGGACGATATGAGAGGTTTTCGTGGCTTGTAACAGAGCAGCTGTGGTCCACGGATGCGCGAAATACAGCGTGTGCCTGTGTGTGTATAAGCTAAGGCAGGATGGTAAGATATTAGGGTTTGGTCAAAGCACTACCCCATTTCCCTATCTTGTGAGCTGCAGGCAGCACTCCCTGACTGTAGACGTGGCCTGGATTGATGAATGGATTTACTGACCGCTTATACACACCACTCGGAGCTACAAGTAATTGCAGCGCTATTCCTAACCTTCACATTTTACAAATCACTACAGCACCTGCTAAGCCTTCTCCCAGCTAGCTGCCGTTTCCTGGCAGCGGCTTTCAATAGTGGAGATTCTTCAGCTTCACGCTCTCAGGTTCTATCATCACAGCCTCCCATGCAAATCTCGACTCTTAACCGACAACTGAGAAATAACAACTGACAACCAACCGGTGAAAGTCAAAGTCACATTGCGACTGACGGTCAGTCAGTAAGCAAGTCTTAGTGTCGGGCCCCACGTGGGGCTCATGACCACCTATTTATTACTGTTTGACAATTGCGGTCTTGTTTTTGTGTGGCGCCCTCTCTGATGAGAGGACGGGTTTGTCTTTTATATATGCTGCTGGCCCTTGACAGCGCAGTCTTTCTCGGGTCCTAGTCCCTTGGAACTGGTGACCATATTTTACTGTCCCAGTTTTAAGACTTCACTTTTCGTCGCCTCCTATGACTTGCAGGGTCACGGTGGAGGTATTCGAGATCTTTGCCTAACAACCGGTCTCTAAACCACAATATATTTAATGTAAACACAGTGAATGCCATTAAACTGTATATGCAGTGTTGCACGGCAGGATAATGTGAAGGTGGCTTGAATCGAATTTTGTAGCAGGCTTCCCTCTGTCTTTGTGAGCTCACACTTCATAACACCACTGAAACTGTCGCTCAAGTGGGGTCGATATATTAACCTCGGTAGTGGCCTTGCCGCCCCGCGATTGGGTGAGGAGCCCCCAGCCGACATCACAATATATCTTTACGGTTTTGGGCATGTGTCCTTCACGTGTTATCCCCTGACTCAAAGCTCACACATCTGGTGAACAAGCACCAACTTAGTCCCACAAGTAGACAGGTATACGGCTAAACGTACAGTGATGTAGCGGCCCCCGAGTTTCGAAGTCGGGACCTCCACACAGCCACCCACTAGACCGGTTACGCATTAATTTTATTCAAATTCTTTCGGGTGGGTTCAGTGCCTTTCTTCCTGTCATCAGATAAATTAGAGCATGAAGAACTAGGCCTGCTCCTGTTTACATCCTTCCTGGATGGGGTTTGTTTACGATGCGCAGCGCCAGTGTGTAGCCTTGAATGTTGGGCGGATATTACGTTGCATTGAGGCATGCACTTACTACCTTGTACGTCGTTAAATATTCGTCGAAACGAAAAGCGTTACAAACTGCGTCGCAGATCTGGATTTCTGGTAATCATGTATCGTTTTATAGCATTGCGTGTTTCTGGAAAAGTTGATATAATTTTATCTTTGCTTGAAGTGAACTTTTGATGTAGGCTCGCATTCCCGCGACTGTGCGCGGTTTGTACGTTGCAACAGAAGGACGGCTGTGACTCGCGCTTGTTTGTTCACTTTACAGATTCATGTTGGGGCTATATTGCATAGCAAGAGGGTGCTCACTGAGGTGACTGGGGTAAGCAGCAAGCTCTTGATTATGGCTGTTTCTTTCTTGGTTTACTCTTTTAACTCCAGGAAGGGACAAGTTCCACTGAAACGTCGGTGGACTTCAATGACCCATAATATCTCACTCTGTATACTGTTCACCTCTTGCTGTGAGGACAAATAAATAAAATGTTAATATGATTTATTATTATTCGGTTATTTTATGATTTTTTAAACTGACGCGATTATGTGGCGTCTAATGAAACATCATTTGTCGGTTATTCGAATTTTCTATCAGCATAAGTTACAGAGGCAGCACTGTGACTAGAAGTGGTATGGCAACAGTCTTATGGAGACAGCCTTACAGTATTTTTATAATGAACTATTACAGTCTTTAGGCTTTCATGGTACTTAATTATCGATATTAATTCTGTTCTTGTGTTGTGGGCGATGTTGCCGATGTTTCGGAGGAATCAGCTTTCTCCATCTTCAGGGTCGAGTTGGATCCTGAAGATGAAAATTGTTGTCACGTATAGGGCGTTAGCTGACTAATAATTGTAGGTTCTAGATTTGATGATTGGATTTATTGTAAGTAGCTATTACAATTACAGTTGAATATAAGAGCTCACACATTGAACTCCTTAACGACGCTGTTTGCCGAATCTGTACGAGAAATCTCTCTCTCTTGTCTGAATCGCGGACTGGCCTCTAGTCTCTCGAATTCTCTCTGTGAATCTCTGAATCTCGGACAGAAATAACTTCATGCGGACCGAATATAGAACACCCAGTCGATTGCCCTTTCCTATTCTTTGTTGCTGCGAAACGTGTTACAATCTCAGGGCAAAGGATTGAGTTATACAAGCGTATTCGTTGCAGCGGAAACGTTCAGCTAGCCGTTATCTGGCAAGAGACTTCTCTGCAATACTTCTCAGACTACACAATCCCGGCTTTCAGGCGTCACGTTACATTTTGTTAGTTCTGTTCTTGGGTTGTTGCACTGTGTGGGTGATGATGTCGACGCTTCGGAGGAAGATTCCGCTTTCATCTTCAGGGTCGACTTAGACCTTGAAGAAGAAGACAGCGTGTACCTCCGAAACGTCAGCAGCATTGCCAACAAATACACAGCGTGGCAACGAATGAACATAATTAGCATCATAACAAATTATGCCAGGATTTGTTTGAAGTGTCTGAGGAAGACAAAAGACCTTAAGGCATCCCGAATTCTATGATATAGTGCTAACCGCTAAGAACACTGGTTTGGGAACAGCAGGACAAACAAGGGACACACGTAAATATCACGTGGTTGACAAGTATGGCATGAAAACTGGGTTGACCTTGTCTGGTCTCGGACTTTTATTCTGAAGGTGACAGATATTCTTTATTAAATTATTAAAGCTTTTTAATGTTCGGATATGTCTATATTTATTTCTCTTCCTGTAGTATTTGAGTTATTTTTTGGTGAACAATAACAAGGCCATGTTTTCACTGACTAAGAAACATTAACATCAGAACACTTTATCAGACTGAGAATGGTATATTCATCGCCAGAGTGCTTGCGTCTGCCGACCGTCAGTTGTCAGTCAACTTCCATCTTTATTGCCAGAGCAGATAATTCGCCTCCTCCTGTACCGTACAGGACAATTTATGCAAGAGGTAAGCTTCTACATTGCTTGCTCGGTTATTGGTGAAATTATACATTAAGATATGTAGACCTGTATCTCGACATGTTTGGGGAGACTGCAGTAAACCTCGATGTGATAGCCTATCTCTCATTGGGATTCGAACCGGTTACCTTCAGGATTTGGGTCAGATGTTAAATCTCATCCTGCAAATTCATATGCCACTTATGCGCTTACTTAACAACGCTACATACTGTTGCATTTTAGCGTCCACTTGCAGTTTGTATTAGAATTTATTTTTGGTTTTGTTAACCGTCCACCATGCAACAATATAATATTAAGATTTAAATTAAGTCATTTAGAAATCCTTACTGCACTACATGTCTTAAGAACACACTACACAACAATAAATACAACTTAAACCGAATCAAGGCATTTTCCATCACACACGTACAAAACGAAACACTGATCCATAACACCAAAACAAAAAATGGGATACCTTCACATACACTGGAAAAGTAATGAAGCTGATAACAAAAGTCTTTAAAGGAACTCCAATAAAAGTAGCATTCAGAACGGGGAACACAATACAGAACATAGTAAAACCATACTCACAAACAGGTAAATACGAAAAAAGTTGCATATACTGAATGAATCGCCTAGATTGCTCGTTAAAATGTATAGGACAAAAAGGAATATTTCATACTAGATATAACAAACATATACAGGCAATCGGAAGTAATAATGGTAACTGCGGATATTCAAATCATATACAGAACACAGGACATGCACATGACACTACAACATACACAATAGACGTTATAATAATAGAGAAAAAAGGAAAACAATTTAACACATTAGAGAAATACCATATATATAAAATCTGCAGAGACAAATTACACACTAATGTCACACACATCGACACTTATAACCCGGTATTTGAAACACTGCACATGATAGCAACACGCGCGCCACAATCCTCTGTACACAGCAGAACCAGTTCCACAACACACTCATAACATCCACACCGCACACTAGATAGCAGCACACACGCCCCAATCCCCTGTACAGAGCAGAACCAGTTCCACAACACACTCATAACATCCACACCGCACACTAGATAGCAGCACACACGCCCCAATCCCCTGTACAGAGCAGAACCAGTTCCACAACACACTCATAACATCCACACCGCACAATTAACAGACAACAGACGTTCCGAAATGTAAGTACATGTTTAACCGCATAAGCAACATACAGCTCAGAAGTATTCCATAGAGAGAAAATACTAACACAATTTACCATGACACATTACAGAGACAGTACAAGTGGCATTGACTTCATTTAGAAATATTACAAATACGAGAACATCAATCACTGTAGCGCAGAAGGTTCATGACTAGCCTCGAATTTCAACGCACCTGATGACGGCCGAGCAGGCCGAAACATATAGTGCAGTGACGAATTTTAAAGGATTTGGTGATAAATCTGAAATTTGTTGCATGGTGGATGGTAAACAAAACCGAAAGAAAATCTAACGCTCTACACACGCTGCTGTCGTTATACAGCAGGGAATGGGATGCGGTGTATTTATTATGAATTGGGATATTCGCGGAGGTGCTGAGTAAGACTAATACATCTCAGGCAGGATTGCGAACACGCGCCATTGTGACAAGCATACATGGCTTGCGGCCATGGAGTGACGGACGGTTGCTATATGACTTTGCACTTGACAGTTATTCGGTGTTCTTGAAAGCAAATATGGAGATGTACTCACGAATCCCTTGTCATTCAACAATATTCGCTTTTAAAGCAGTGTGAAAGAAAAGCATGTTAAGTACTTGTAAATTTTTGTTTCTACGAAATGAACGCCCAATGGGGGTGGTAGTATGCTCATATGTACGCAAGTTTAGTCTGTGAAGATACTTAATGGATGATTGAAGTCTGTCAGATGAATTTCGTGAGTCCCATCTTCTGTATTCAGCTAAAACTGAATTCGCTCGAGTGTCTCAAAGACAGCTTATTGCGTAAAACAGGAAGACATGAAAAACCCTGACATATTACTTCATACGCAAACCCTTTTAGGATGCAAGCCCCTAACTTTTATTTTAAAAAAATGTTAAAATGGCGAACATTTAACTAAACATGAGGAAGAAGCACGCACGCGTGTAAGCAGTGTAGTGTCTGTAGATCTGTGTTGCAAGAAATTAACATCAAGGGAAATTAAAGTTTGTACAATGGCAAAGAATGTATTTTATCCTGCAATCAGGGCTGTGGCTTTCCATTCTTCTAGTCTCTGACTTCTAAGTACTGTTACGGAATTTGGGAAGTGACAAATGTAACTGAAGAAGCGTGGTCACCATTGCCATTTCTATTGCTATTATTTCCTTTTTAGTAATATTACGCGATTGAGCAATTAAATGCCAGACCGTCTAATATTAAATACTTTCGTTGAAATTAATAATAGGTAAATCACGAAATAACCAGTTCAAAAATTTCTCCGTTCTTACGGTAGATAATATTGAAGACGAAGCAACAGCAGAATCTACACAAATAGGTTATGTGTTACTTTCATTTCTGGTTTGTTTAACGACGCTATCAGTAGCCCGCACTGTGTAGCACCTAATGACATGATGATCAGTGAATAATGAATTTGGAAGGATATAGACGGAAGCTGTGGGTGTCTCATCTGAAATGTTATCTAGTAATGTGCCTGGTGTGATCGAGGAAAACCGTGAAAATAGCAGACGTGATACCCGGCCCCCAAGCCGAGATTTTATATCGAGGTCTGCCGAGAACAAAAAGAACGCGTTTGTCTCTCTCAGTCGCGTAGCATGGCAACGCATGAGAAAGCGTGGTTACGAACTGGACTGGAAGGAATCGATTATGATCTGACAGATATTATTCAACTATCTGCCTGGAGACACTGAGAAAAGACGCGAAACACGTCACTTACATAACCAGTCTTCAGGATGGGATTCAAACCCGTGCCTCCAAAAGAAGCAGCAGATGCTGATCTCTGTACAACGTCACCCTCGCTCAGAATTTTACCTGGTTACTATGAGAGAGAGAAGCCCACTTGTAAAAAGCACTTTTCGCCCCACGGACATTACATAACAACACATTCGATGATTCACTTAAGAGACAAATTGAAACTTATGTCGATTTATCCGCACACTAAATTATGTTTAGGTTACATATGCGGATGGGAATGTCTGTTAACGTGTTTCACGCCTCAAGTCACGAAACAAAATTAGGTCATTTTGGGACTGAGCGTATAAACTGAAATTACACTTCAGTCGGTATGAGTCCAACCTAACCTACAATTTACAGGAAACTACGAGTATAATTGAACTTGTACAAAAACGAAAGGAAAACAGGCCCAACTTACACTTGAAAGTTTAGTTTGTGTGTTGTACATCTAAGGACATATGAAGAACTGAGTTCTGTCCTCCTACCGTACAGCCCTTCTCTTCATTACCTTTGTCAATGACAATCTCAGTGTATGTGTGCTGTTTATTAGCTTTGTCAACAATAGTTTTATATCCTGAACAAACAGACGCGAAGAACCACGAGGAACGGGTAATCCCAAAGACTGCAAACGGTACATAATCCAGAGGAGAACGTGTTTTGTTTCATAACGATCAGGAAAACGCCTGTGACATAAGAATGTCATTCAACCTGTGAACAGTCAGCAATGCGTGAAGCAAGGCAAATGAGACGCTGATTTGCAGAGTTTCTAAACGCGCGCAAAGTGGCAAATACATCAACAAACTCCCCTTTAATTAGAACGTCAAGACCGCACGAGTTGCGTCGAGTCCATCGTCAATTGTCAGTACCACATTATTCCAGCAATAATCCATCAGGGGCTGTTGCAGTAAGCTTATCTGCCGTCACAGCAGCCAGCTCACTCACAATACGGAAGGACGGACACCGTCGAATTACAAGGCACAGCAAAAATGTAATATATTCGGTTCAAAACTGAAATACAGGAATACACAGAAATTTGACACAATGCTTTAAGACTTCCTCTCTCTACGGCCTACAGCCCTTCGGACCTCGACCGTCTTTTCAGTTTCTTAATCCTATACACAGTCGGTAGGACTCCTTGGACGGGGGATCAGTCGTTCGCAAGGCCGCTACCTACACATAGAACAACACAAATACAAAATAAACGCACACAGACACACATGCCTCGAGTGGGATTCGAACCCACGACCCCAGTGTTTGAACACGCAAAGAGAGTTTATTCCTTAGACCACGCGGCCACTCTGGTCGGTAAAACACTTTTACTGGCTCGTTAAAATTTGGTAACATGAATTCGCTTTCATTTTTATACTGACGCCTGGGGAGTGCCGCCTCGTTGAGCCCGACGCGAACCTGATTATGGTGGTCATGTCGACACAGTCCGTGACTGAACGACACCACATTCGATCTGCAGCGCAGTCACTCGATTTTCTCTTCACTTCCACCGCGTCAAAACCGACTATGTAGCCCATCCGCAGTGTTTCTTAACCAGCGAGTAATATTTGGCATTGCTGTGACTACGGCAGTCAGTTAATTCACTGTTTTACAAGGAGCTATTCTTTTCTCATATTCCCTTTTCTTGACAGACAGTTGTATAGTGAACATAACCACACATTTCAGACTTGCAGACTTGCAGTGAGCCAGATATGATAACATATATTTCGATGACTCCATGCCAATTCAAATTACTGCATAGTCCCTCCAGCATTACATTTTACTGGAATAGGACCCCCCTTCAATGTAAATACCACATGGCGGCCTTAACATCTGTGAGTATGAACGGGCTCATATGGCTAAGGAGGTACAAACGTGCGTTCCTGTCTTCCGGCCGACATTCGAACCAGGCACCTTCCGGATATAAATTGTGTATCTGTGAGATAATAATTATCATTATAACTGTGATATCTCTTATTAAGTGCTTCATCTTCTTGCTACATTGAAAGAAATTAGCGGCATTCAAAACACCTTAACGAAACCGACGCTTTTTTTTTTTCTGCCACATGCGGTTTTTATTTTGCAGGTCTCAAGGCTACGTAGATACATGATATCTGGAGGCATGAGGTAACTGGGTCCATACCTTTCGCTTATGCAATATTTGTGTAAGAAATTAAAAGAAAATATTGCAACACAATTCTCGTAAAGATGACTTACAAAAACATTTATAGCAAACTGGTTTGTCTTGTTTATTTGTGCAGGAAACTGAATGTCTTCTGTGAACGGTAGGCGCATGGCTGTTGTTCTTTGATCTCTAGCGAATGCGCCGCAAACTCGACTCCCTTAGGAACTTACTAGGTTAAGATTTCCCGGTTTGCGATCACACTTGCTATTCGCAGGAAGCCATGTCGGAAAAGCCTGTGACACAAGTAAGTACAGCTACTGGGGCAGCTGCTTCGCATTTCTCTAATACTGCGTGTGCAGTGTGTGTTGTGTCTGCAGTGTGACCACATTTCCAGCAATCTGCCGTACATGAGTGCCCTCAAAATAGGAAAGAAAGAATTTGGAATCTATGTGTACGTATCCTTTGATTTTATCTTTACTTTTTTGTTTTCTTACATACGATGAACGTCTGGAGCTAAGCCTTCTGCTAGCCTCACCTCAATTCTAGCAGTCCCATTCTTCCAGACTGTGTGGCTGTGAACTGTGGGTGCACAGAAAATGCAATAAGAACACCAAGTTCCCGAAATGATATTGGTGGGACAGTGTTATTGGACGAAAACAAAATGGTGACAGAAGAAATGTATGACACTTCTGAACTAAATACGGGAATATATGAAACCTATTTTCTTCCGGACCATTGCTATGGTAGACATTGTGGCCAGATCTGAAATGTCACAGGAAGAGAAGAGCGCGAAGTGCATAGCCCGAAAACTCAGTTACGTAACATTTTGTCCTAATTCATTGTAACTCTTATGTTTATGTAACACTGCATTGGACATGTACATTTTTTAATACTCAAAAATCAGAATTGTAATACTAATATTACCAAACGTGCAGACGGGCAGTTCCGTGTTTGGCATCACTTTCCGCATGTTTGCTAGGAAGTCTCGCGTCTCGACGTCAGGCCCACACAGCACGATGTTTCTGCAAGACAGAGCTTGGCCTGGACGCTGTTTGACAAGCTTAGGATGGAGGCTGTGCATCCTGCTGAATTAACCGCATTGAAAGGAGGAATGGAAGTACGTCAAGAGATATTACAGTGGAACTACAGGCCGGCACTCAAAGGAAAACGAATGGAAGCCGAATGGAAGAGACAAGACGGCCCAAACCGTGAGATTGTAGCATTGCATCTCATTATCTATATCGACGGTTCCCACTAACGCCCTGAAGGCACACAAGTACCCGCAGATCCGCAACAGACGCAGTTCGTCCCTCGTGAGTTTTCGCCTTCTGAACTACACCTTCGCGTATAAGAATTTCAAAAGAAGTATCCGGCTTGAAGGGACAGGAAACCAGTGCAACACGCTTTGTGCTTGGAATGTTCTCTGTCTAATTATTTAAATTTCGTGCCTGAAGACGTTACAAAAATGTGTGAATTATTCTCAATTAACGCTTTTACTCACAGACTAATCAATTCACAGTGACGTGTTACGTAACCATGATACCTGATCAGTTCACAGTGACGTGTTACGTAACCGTGATAACTGACCAATTCACAGTGGTATGTTATGTGACCGTGAAAAACTCTGCTCTTTCACTCGCTTCTTCGCTAACCAGTATCAATCATGAACATTTTGAATGCAAGTCTCTTGTTCACCAATAATATAACACTTTTTGCAGAGAGAAATTGCTTTCAGAATTGCTGTGTTTTCGGACTTTTCCATCTTCGGTATGCTAGAGACTAGAAAAGAACACGTTTCTGAAAACTGGATCTGTTTCCGTCCTCAAGTGAGGGGGAAGACACTCAGTTGGGTCTCTTAGAAAGAGCTAACCTCAACAATCACTGGACCAGTGATAGAGATTGGCTCTTTCTCAGGGACCCACTGAGTGTTTACATGCTTGATAGTCGGAGTAGCGCAGTCGGTATACAGACTGGACGGGGCTGGACAGCCGAGGGGTCGGAGTTTGAGTCCCGGAAGGGTCACGGTTTTTCTCCTCTCCACGATGTCCACACCGGTTCTGTGGATAACCCATCCTCCTAGCCAATGGGTTCCGTGGGACGGGGTATGGATTGGTAAACTGATTTCATTGACCACTTGGAGACACCACTCTGAAATAAGCTTTACACATCACTGACACAAACAGACTAGTGTCTTCAGTTTATTAGTCTCCACTAACTGTTTTCTGGCAACGGCTTTAACGAGGGAGATTCTACAGCTTCTTACGCTCAGGTCCTCTTATCACAGCCACCCGTGCAGAACTCTTGTCAACTGACTCAACTAACTGGGTCCCAGGCTGGCGGCCATTTTACACCAACCTCATAGTCCCTTCTTCGCAGGCTCTCCTTCAACTGAACTGCCCTGTCAACTGAACCTCTCACTCGCCAACCAGCTACTTCACACCACTTCACTCGACTGAACTGACAACTGAACCCTGTCACTCACCAACCAGCTACTTCACGTAACTTCACTCGACTGAACTCCTGACAACTGAACCTCTCACTCGCCAACCAGCTACTTCACACCACTTCACTAGACTGAACTGACAACTGAACCCTGTCACTCGCCAACCAGCTACTTCACACCACTTCACTCCGCTGAACTCCTGACAACTGAACCTCTCACTCGCCAACCAGCTACTTCACGTCACTTCACTCGACTGAACTCCTGACAACTGAACCTCTCACTCGCCAACCAGCTACTTCACGTCAATTCACTCGACTAAACTCCTGACAACTGAACCCTGTCACTCACCAACCAGCTAGTTCACGTCACTTCACTCGACTGAACTCCTGACAACTGAACCTCTCACTCGCCAACCAGCTACTTCACACCACTTCACTCGACTGAACTGACAACTGAACCCTGTCACTCACCAACCAGCTACTTCACATCACTTCACTCGACTGAATTCCTGACAACTAACTCATTGCTTCAGACTGTCCTGTTTATAGCATCAAGGCACGGACCACGTAGAAAATACGGTTTCCATTGTTATAGTTCAACAATACCTCGACCGTTGCATAGAAAAAGATGTTTGTTTGTCCGCCTATTTGAATATCAACGGCTGTCCACGCTACAATATTAAGAATGTGGTCCTCTGGATTACGTCACCGTGTAATTTTGTTAAGTGCTTACCAACGTTTCGGAGGCACCTACTGCGCCAAAACTTCAGGGTGGAGGCACCTTTTCCCCTTTTGATGGAAGCAAAAGATTCGTAAACTTGGACGCAACTACGCCCTGTTACAACCCAGAAGACCACAATTCTCAAATCTCATCTAGAAATGTAAACTCTAGACATTGTAGTCATTGTTATTTTAAAACGAAAAACGGAATCACAGCCTTTGACCCGGAGCGCTTAGCCCACGAGACTTACTTCTGGAACGGTGGGTCCGTACTTTTGTGCCCGAAAGACGTTATGCCCAGAGCATTTCACCTGAACTGCTACTCTCTTGAACTCGGTTATTGCATTTATTGCTCGACATTCATTGTCTCGTGCATCTGTCAAATGTTTATGTAATTCTTAGTACTCTTAATATTTTCCCTATAAACTTCTTTTTATTGTCCGCGAGAATAGCGCGATACAGAGCATATGGAAATGGGTGAGAAGGAAGTCGGTTGGAGTGCCCACAGAGGCTGAAATAGCACAGGCCAGCACAGCGT
Organism: Cryptotermes secundus; assembly: GCF_002891405.2. Classification (NCBI taxonomy): domain Eukaryota; kingdom Metazoa; phylum Arthropoda; class Insecta; order Blattodea; family Kalotermitidae; genus Cryptotermes; species Cryptotermes secundus. The sequence continues at coordinate 439,510 of NW_019734313.1, forward strand.
TTGCAAACAACAGCTTTCCGTTATGAAGAACATACAGTAAACTACCAAATAGCTAAGTATCTCCTATCATGTAGACACAACCTTATAGTGAAAGGTAAAAGTAAAAGTAAAGCTATCCCTGTAACAGGCCGCGGAGGCCCATAGGGTTGTGAGATGTTGAGGGCCCCACATTTTCTAGACAATCGGCTCATAGATGGCGGTAAGGTTGTCAGCCTTATGCACCAGCCGCCCTTTACCCCCAGGAATATTCCTGGTACTCATTTCTGTTAGAGGCCGAGTCGACCCCAGGGCCATAGTGAGGCTGGAAAGATTAAATAAATTGAAAAATTCCAATGACCTCATTGGGATTCGATCCCGCGGCCTTCCAGCTTGTAGCATAGTGCCTCATCCAACTGCGCTACCGAAGTTCTTTGTAAAATGGATACACACACGTGAATGGATACACACACTTTTATAGCTGTAATTGGTTGTACTTCTATAGAAATTAAATTTCACGAAACAGCACAAAAACAGATGAGTGTAGAGAACGTTGCTTTGGGTAAAAGTCTCGTGTGTAAAATACGGTGGGACAAACATCTTGGAATTGCAAAAAAATGTTAGCGTCTGGTCTCATTATCCTGGCGTAAGAGAAAGCTTGATTTAACAATAATTCAAGGAACATCTTGTGCATTAAGAGACAGAATGCACACGAAGTTACTGAGAGGAACTTGTGGAGTAAGTCTCGACTCTGACGTTGTGTTGGGCATGCAGCAGGAAAGAGCTGAATAGGAAAAGGTCGGCGAAGAAATCCATTGGAAAGCAGCACTTTGAGATGAGACGGTAATATTACCTCTCGGACAAATGGGTTGTGAGCATGTGATAAGGGCCAGGGACGCATTTTTTGCCTGGCTGGTCCAGTTAGAATGTACGTGTAGACTGCGCAGACTCGACTGGCGAACTCTGCAGCTTGAAGCATAGAATTCTGCCAGTCATTACCTTCACTCCTGGTGAGGGCAGCTGTGTACTCTTGTTCAGTAGGCTTGTGGGTAGTGTTGTTCACGTTTCGGAGGTATATACTGCCTCCATCTTCAAAGTCTAAGCAAGTACAGTGAATTAGTATTTGTTTATATGCAGGCTTTCAGTCGAACAGTCCGGCCGTGAACAAAAATACATATTATCTGTACATGAAAACGCATTAATAGAATGTAGGGAGCATGTACATCCGAAACGTCGACAACACTAACCACATGTACTCGGCGCAAAAACGCAAGAGCAAAATCAAGATCAACATTGAAAGAATATAACTTAAAATCAGTGATGAAAGTCAATCGACGTTTAGGAGGTAGCATAGCTCTGCCTGTTACCTGCTTCATGCTAGATTCTTGCTTGGCTTATTCGCATAATGGAGGATGGAGTCCAGGTGGGTCCACTCAGCACGTCGGCCACTGACTGGCCTATTATACCTGCCCCGGGTGATTATGATGATGGAGAATTTGGTGGAATGAAGATTGGCAGGGGAAACCGAAGTACTCGGAGAAAACCCGCCCCAGCGCCACTTTGTCCACCACAAAACCCACTTGACCAGACCCGGGATCGAACTTGGGCCGCTGCTGTGGGAAGCCAGCGACTAACCGCTTGAGCTATGGCGCGGCCTTGCTTGGCTTATTCTTCGACCCTGAAGATGGAGGCGATTTTTTCCTTCGAAACGTCGGTTAACATTTAAAGGGCTACACGACATGATATCCCAGAAGCTATAGCTCTTGAAGTAGACAAGTATAAAGGAACTTAGGACAAGTGATCTGTTTCGACCATCTGCTCAAGAATGTCTGTGTACTGGTGTTTCATCTTTCGCAATAAACTTTAGTTCCTCAACTCCGTAATGGCCAAGGAGACTAAAACGGCAATGGCCTACTGACCTCCCCGAAACCGCTGAAGACACGGAAAACAATAGTAACCATCCACAAGACCGATAGGGGATTCATCAGAGGATGAATGCTCCACTCATGCCACTCACCCACAGATGTACTTAATGCTCCACAAATTAGAGAGCAGATTGTAAATACGCAGTTAATTAAAAAAAAACTCCGTAATGTCTGTGTATAGTCACGTCAGTCGTTTTGCAACACTCCCTTCAGAGAGCAATAGGTGCTCCAAACTTCAATAAACCGCAGCAAGAGCCTGCGAAACAAACACAATATTGCAGGCACAAAACAACGGGACATACCGAGCACTTTGATGAAACTGAGATACGATTCGTTCCATTGGCTCGTTTGCTTCGCTCATTTGCCCACGTCATTGGATATGAGGGTACGTATTGGACAGTAACGGCATTTACCTTTGTCAGGTCCCAGTGCAGAAAAACCTGTACTTTTCTTCCTCAGACTCGAAAATTTGCAATATTTAACTGACGCAAAGCTGTCGCTGTACTTAACTAATTAAGCACTAGGCCACGAAGGCGTATGGGGGAATGGATATACAGCGGCACTAGTTGGATATGAGTGGTCAGCTTCACACCCCGGCCGCTTTACCCCCGAGGGAACCCCCCCGGTACGCGTTGAATAGGAGTTTGTGTGGACCCCAGGCCCGGTCATCCGGTCTGGATGACGTGGAAAAGAGAAGATTCTTGACCCTACCGGAACTCGAACTCCGACCCATCCGTCCTGTAGTCCGTAGCATTTCGCATTACCGACTGAGCTATCCTGGCCCCGTAACTGACGTAAGAAATGTATAATTTTTATATTAAAATCGCAGCGAATGAAGTTACCGAAAACGAATAACCGGTTTTTGGCAACAGCGCTAAGATGTTAAGTAGAAGGCGTTTGTATTATGCCCGCATTTTCTTTCCGTTGGTTATATAAAGACCTCGGTCAGTACCGAGAGTCTACAGCGACAGAGGATGCAATGATTGATGAATTGGAAACTGCCGTGGCCTATGAGGTATTATCCTGGAGGGACTGGAGAAAGCCATGTGAGTGACAATAGCAGATATTCCGGCCGAGAGCGCAAGCGAGCACTTCCTGACTACAGCTTTACCCCCGGACCAAAGCGTTGGGTGTAGCGTTCTTACGAGTGCTGGAGCCCCAGAACGGTGCCTATGAACAGTTCCATCTACTGGTGCAGAGCGCCCTGCCAACTGACGTTCCAGAGGATCGTGTCGCTTCCATCTTCAGGCTCTGTTTGCTATCCTTGCTTCCTCGTCTTACTGTTCGACCCTGACATGTTCCTCCGAAACGTCGGCCGGCTTTCAAAGGGCTACAGAATGTAGAACTTGCTACTCATCACAGGTCAGGTTCACATTACACTAGACCGCTTTATTTAACAATCCGCTTCTTGGTTATTTTTATTAATTATTCGTTTAAAATTACGTAATGTGTGCTCTAACTGTTACTTATAAAAATTATTTGTGCCCTACGAATATTGGAATGAAACTTGATTCCTTTGGGTTGTGTGCAGTATTCTTGCGCATGGCTTGTGTCTGAAAGCCACCGTCTCAGTAAACAGTCTCACATTAGTAAAGACACACAAATCAAACCGCCTGAATGGCGTGAAGCCAAGCTTCAGTACACACAGCAAATCTGCAAGTTTACTTAAGCGGACATGAATTGCTAACAACAACTCTTGTGTATAAACTTTCTTTTAGCGTTTGCCACGCCTTCATAATCTCCTCTTTTAATGAATATTTCTTGCATTCCTATAAAATTAATTCTCCTTCTGTAGCAGAATTCATTAATCTTTTGCCGTAAGAATAAGGCAGTTCGCCCAATTCTTGAAAAGAACATCTACAGCCAGGGTATCTCGTGTCTCGTATATTGTGCTAGAATAGCATCGTAACATGACTCTCTGAAGCCTGAATAGTGGAGCCAAGGCAGAAGTCCATTGCTAGGCAACTGCTTGATAAATAATCCTCGTGGCAACGCATACCAAGCAACAATAGAATTGCTGTTTCTATGCAACGTAGTAGTAGGCACGCCTCTGTAACAATAGAGGAATTGTTGGAATAACGACGGAAGCAGTGCTTTCTGTGGGTCCGTCCCGAGGCAATATAACGAGGATTACAGGCAACAAGCAGAAGTCATACAAAATCATGATAATGAGAATGTTCGCAACATCGGACAAGGCGAAGCCCGACACAGAAAGTATAAGAGGCTTAAACTTGGCGGCGGTCAGGCATACGACCGTTCAAGTGACTAGACTGCCGTGATAGCTAATACTATTAGGATATTTATTTATATATATATAAAAGGGCATAATCTGCTGTACCTAGCCTGGACTGACGGAGGCCGTGTAAATATTGTACATTTATATAAGTATGTATTGCAAATATGTGTAAATACAGACAATGGACAAATTACTACAGACTGACTAACAAATGACAGACCCGACCTCTCGTCAGAGAGGGCGCTACACATGGACAGGACAGTAACTTTCATACAAAAGAAATATCTGGTCATGAGCCCCAGCTGGGGCTCGACACCAAGACAGACAGACTGACTGACCGTCAGTGGTAACGTGACTCTGACTCTGACTCTGACTGAGATATTTACAAATTTAATCTGAATTCCTGTTCCTATGTACAATATATACAAGGCCTCTGTCAATCCAGGCTCGGTACAGCAGATTATGTCCTATTTCTAGTAGTATTCGCTACCACAGCAGTCTAGTCACTTGAACCGTCGTGTGCCTGACCGCCGCCAAGTTTAAGCCTCTTATACTTTCTGTGTACTTTCGCCTTGTCCGATGTTGCGAACATTTTTATTTCATGGTTTTGTGTCACTTCTGCTTGTTTCCTGCATAATTTTGTTATATAGTCTTATACGTACGGGATTTTAAATGCCATGTGCAAATGGCGGACCGGTGTGCCCCTCGGAAAATTGCCAGTGGTGCGGAGAGCCTAGTTTTGCAGGCGCTGCAATTTCACTTGATGAGTGTCTGCCGCGAATTCCCAGGCGGGACTAGCATAAGTCATTACGGATCTAATGAGAGCTTTGTGGAGGGTCATTTTAATGATAGAGCGATTGAGCGCTGGTCATGAGCCCCAATCGGGGCTCGACACCAAGACAGACTGATTGATCGTCAGTCGCAATGTTACTTTGACTTGAGCTAGAATTACAATTGAGGGAGTCTCTTGAGTCGCTAGTCGAAGATGACAGAAGATATGACAAGAAAGGAACTAGACTGTGGCAAGAATTTTATATATGCTGCAGCGACAGTGAGACTTATAAATCCGTTGCCAGGAGACGACTAGTGAAGACTGAGAGCACTAGTGTGTGTAACGGTGAGCTGCAAAGCTTGTAGATCAGCGATAGCGCTGTATTAATTGTAGTTCCGAGTTTTGTGTTAAAGTGGTAAATAAATCATTATCCAATCCAATCCCTGTCTAAAGTAACACCACTAAAACGTAACAGTATTGTGACATGACGGGATAGCGGTGCCAAAAGAGACGGCCAATAGTAAGAAAAGGCGAAGGAAACACGTTTCCGCGGCAACAAATCAGCACTCATACCTGGTGGTTACCCTTCAGTACGGAAGTGTATGAATCTCCATTGTTAGGAGACGCTTCATAGCAACGACTAGTGAAGCCAAACTGAAAAGACTTAACGTGTGCTATAGTAATTTTGTATAGTTTGCACATAGTGACAAAGACATAATCACTGTAAAGTGAAAAGTAAATTTATGCCCTGGACTAGTTTAATTAAGCACCAGGCCCTGAAAACATATGGGTGGGTGGAGCTATAGTTCCACCGTTCTTAACCTCGGAACTACATGGACGTAAGTGGTTAGCTTCATGCCCGGCCGCTTTACCCCCGGGGAAAGTCTCCGGTAGCCATTGGACAGGAAGCTGGGTGAGCCCCAGAAGCGGTCTGGACGTTGTGGAGAAAAATAAATCTCTTGTTCCTACTGGGAATCGAACCCCAACTGCTCGGTCGTCAGGCTAATTAGTTATAAACTCTCAATACAGCCAATTATCAATCGAAATCCCTTGTCTACTCAGTAACATGGGACTATATTTTATGTTAAATAAACTCTAATTTTGTTTGTTTTCCTCTTTCCTGCACAGGTGGAGTGATGTACCTGGAGAATCAGAGAAGAAGCAAAATGTCACCAAGCAGTCACTGGAAGTAGACAGATAAATACGTTTCTACAAAGCATAAAACAATATCCAGTCAACATGTTCTTATTCGACCTCTTCTTCACGAGGCTTGCCAAAGATTTCCGGCAAAAGGAACTTTTGCCCCTCAAACTTCTCTTCTTCGTTCACGCATCGAGTGAGTACTAACGGCTTAACAACAGACTGTGCTCATGTGTGTCTTATTTGAGGTGGATGTGTCTTGAGTTTCAATTTCCAGTGGGTGGCACGACAATTCACATTCCGTTTATGAGTGGACATAATACGTTTCCTTGAAAAACATTTACATATTATTAATTTCGTAATGAATGATTTATTTTGTACTTAGGAACAGGAAGCGAGGGTTATCCCTTAACAAGCAATATCGTATGCTGCAAGGTGTGGTGGGTCTTGCTTCAAAATAGTTTCGTTATTCGATTTAAAAATTGTTGAAATATCCGAGAGACCCGAATTGTGCCTCTCTCAAATGCCCTCATGCTGAATTCGCTTGTTTGTTGCGTTTATAATTTTAACCCGGAATAGCCAATGAATCGTTTTAGCCGATGAAATACTCTTGAAGCATCTGTGCTCAAGCCATTCTGCAAACCGAGGCTTAGCAATTGAAGCAAAAAACAAAAACTAAACAAACTCCATGGTTTTAATCCGCAAGCGAACTATACCGAACGAGCAACCGCCGCTTGTCGGTGAAGTTAGTGCAAACTTTAGCGGACAGATGGAGTCGCGTGGTCAGCGCAACGAATCTCCACGGCCGTGTTCAAGACCGGAACAGCTATTTCCTTGAAATAGCTCCTGAATTATCCTCACGAGGCTGAGTGGACCCCGTTCCAGACCCACTACCTCTCAGGAAATTTAGTAGTGCCGGGAATCGAACCCGGACCTCTGGATCTGTAGCCAGGAACTCTGACCACTAGACCACAGAGGCGGTCGGAATTGGAGCGAGAGAAGAAATAAGACATCAACACCGACCAACAGTTGAACTCATTCATAATCTGTGTTGGACTTGAGGCTCTCTTTGCAGTGTTTGTGAAACCTGCCATCTCCTTTTTTTTTTTTTCTTTTTGAGATCCCCATTTATTTGCAATCTGTATGAATACATTTAGCAAATTGTTGTGAATTGTGTGAAATGACGTGTGGACGGGAGCTCATTACTTCCCCTCCGTATATGAATAGGTTGGGGCCTGGTGGGAGAAGGGGAGGAACTTAAGCTAAACTTAAAACTAAACTACTAACTAAGATTATATTTTGAATCTGGTGATCAGATCGATTGGCTGGTGTCGTTTGAGGCGCCTTAGGTCTGGTGGTTGAAGTAGTTGAGCTGCAAGTTCGTTGGGGTGTGTATGTAGTCGAGCTCTATATTGGGAGCTCCATTGGCTGATCTCTTCCTTGATTGTTTTGATTTGAAGATCACGCCTGATGTTCGTATTTGGAACGTACCATGGCGCGTTGGTTATTAGGCGCAGTACTTTTGATTGGAAAAAAGTACTGCGCCTAATAACCAAATAGCGCCATGTGGTGCATAGATGAGCAGGCACTTCGGAGTAACCTATCGCTTCCATTTTCAGGTTCGAAAATTAGCCGAACAAGAAACCAGCGAGAGCAGGTGTTCTTACTTGTACATCTGCAGTAAAATTTGTCTTCAACGGAACACTGGTATAACATAGCGGCGAATTAGTAAGAATAGTTAATCTGTAACAAGCGGAAAGTGTCTACCGCAGAAACATACAGCAAGAAGACAAATCTACGCAGCACCAGAATTACGCATGCGCACAATATGCTACTCTTTCGGGCCTACTCCTGACGTCGAGACGAAAATCACCCTCAAAACAACACAACGCTCTCTTGTAAAACTAAGAAAATGATAGACGCTTGGCAGTTTGTAGTCATACTAAGTAGGAAAGAAAGAAAGTTATCTCTTGAGTGGGACTGTACACCATTTTTCACGTTTACTCTTGGCTCTGTTTGAATAATGTCATATATTTTTAATGTGTCTTCTATTTGTGCCATTTATTGTCTTTCTATATAGCACTTCCTAATTCACGTTAAGCCAATTTTTACGTAAAATTTACATTCTCTACTTTTTTTGCCTCTGAGAACTCAGCGGTTTATGGTTAGCGCTCTCTTTTCCTTAAGATATAGGGCAACTTCCCTTGTCTATTCCTCTTTTTAACCCTTTCATTTCAAATTCCCGCTTTCATCCGCGCTATACAATTTCTTTGATTCACAGCACACATTTCGGCGTGGTCTTCCTTGCCCCTTGTTAGTTCCATTTCTTGGACTGGAATTACGGAAAAACATACCGCACAGAGGAACGGCTGCGACAATCGAAAACAAATTATGAAGCGTCCAGTCTCCTTCCGAGGCAGCGGTGTGATTGTTGCCAATTGACGTATTTGTGCACGGGCATTCACTCCAGTCTTACTTTAATGAACAAGAAGCCTCATCTGTATCATAGCGTAGGGTCTGACGTGCCTTAAACTGATCCTGGTCGTACCACCTCAACAACCAATAGCTAAAGACTTGCACCAAATGTTACAAATGTGTGAACTTCTTGCCAAAATATCTTCTCGCTGTATGTCCATGCTTGGTGCAGTAATCTGGCTTGCAGAGGCAATTAAGCGTGGTCAGAAACAGCTGAGTTATTGTTGAAATGGACAAGTTCGCTGATTCTCGTTAACAAGTTTGCAGCAAAGTGGAACAGGAAGAAGAACTGATGGGGGAATGCAAACTTAGATCTTACTGCGAAACACCTCAGGAGTCGTCACTAAATATTTACGCAGAAACTGCCTTCTAAAAGAAGTTATTGAAAGAAAGATAGAGGGGCGAATAGAAGTGACAAGAAGACGAAGAAGAGAACGTAAGAAAATGCTGGATGACCTTGGTGACAGAAGAGAATACTGTCATTTGAAGGAGAAAGCTCTTGATCGCATTAGTTAGTTAGTTATTGGAGAGGGTGGGTTTCCCCATGCACTTAGACCTGTATTGGTCCATTGTGCTTCCCTCTGTGATTTCTACCAGTCTCTATATCCTACCGGTACTGGTGCTTACCTTCAGTCCCGCCCAGCCAGCGAGACCGGTTCTATTAGCTGAGAGGTATCTATAATGCTTCCCCATCTACCAGAGGTATTAGAGACTGCTGTTGGGCGGGAAACGTCCGGAATTTTGGCTCAGTGACCTCCTTTTGAGGTATGAGGTTCTTTTACGTGCCGTAAAGCTACGACACGGGACCCACGGCTTAAAGTCCCTCCCGGAGGACTTGTTCCCTGAATTTTTTCGCCCTTAAAAATTCGACGACCTCCGCCGGGTTTGAACCCGCGTACTACGAGTCATGAGGTGGGAACGTTACCTCTAGACTACGGAGGCCGCTTAGATCGCATTAAGTGAAGGAACTGTTTTGGAAGAGACTGTGGACCTGTCGTCTGACAGATTACTGATGATGATGATTTCTGAACTGCCTGATATAGTTGGCAAGATTACGAGAGATGACTGAGAATCAGTCTTTGTGTCAACAAATAACTTGCAGAATGCTTTACGGCATTGTTAGGAAACTCAACATGCATTGTAGTGAAAAATGCGTCATCCACTTATGAAGTGTGAAAAAAACTTACGGGATATGGACCAATATTTGTAAAAGTATTTAAATTAGTTGCACATATCTGTATTAAACGGAATTCTGTCTAGGACGCCAAGATTCCGGTCCCAAGGGCATTCATAATAGACAGGTTTCACTGCGTAATATGCTTAGCGAACTCAGCATTCTTCTGCATTTGGTGATGCCACGAACAATGAAATGCAAATTCACTGTTCTTGCTTCGGTAAGCTTCAAACCGAATGTCTGTCTGAAGTTGAAATCCCTGACATACACGTATTGTCAGAGTCAGTGAGAACCAACATCGTCAGCACCGTGTAAATGTCAAAGCAATTTCGAATTCGGTTGCGAGACAAAAGTGGCAGTTTGCATGGCACTGTGTTGCAGGTATAAATTCGGAAAAGAACAATTCACAGAATCGCTCAAAGTCATGTTTCTGTTTGAATGACTGCAGGTTCCCATTTCCTTCAAGGACGTAGCAAATGCAGTTGAAAGCTGGAGAAGCAGAAAATAAGAAACAGTTCTCCCCTTACCCATTCAATTCAGATTGAGTGATATTGACACTTCACAGCCGGTTATATTTAACTGCTATCCAACCACTATCCTACAGTGTGTCATTGTAGTTAAGTTTCACACTTCTAGGTTTGAAATTCATCTATAGTTTTTGTTCCCACCTAAAAAATCACTTCTCCATTAGAATTGTTGTTTAGGGCAATACCGTGAGAAGAACAGGAAACTCATGCATGCAATCTGCGTGTGAAGTGCAGACAACTTTAGTTTCAAAAACACCTACTTCAGAGGGTCATGACATTTATCGATATGTATAGGCAGTCTGCATAAAGCCCTTCCTATGAAGTGTTGGAAAACACGTTGAGTATCCACGTTTAGATAAACAGTCTCGTGGCTCTCAGGCACGTTACCCAGGTCCAGCAAAAATAAAGCGTTTTTTGAACAATTATAAAATTCATTCCTTAACCACATTTCATTAAAACTTTGGAAGTTAATACTTTCACTCGTTTACTCATTAACACCTGGAACAACATCTTGCAATGCTACATAATCTTATCATCAATTATCAATGGCGTATTTAACGTAAAACTGGATTATCCTTTATTATCCTGCACGGAAATTCGCTGGTCTCGTTAAGTCAGTCAGGTGACTACTGACATTAAACTGTTTACTGTCTGAGATTCTATGCAGTTTAAAGTCGTCAAGACAGATTCAGTCTCTTGCTCGATTTTCCCTGGACATGCTAACTGATCCTGAAAATTTCTGCATCGTGTGGTATTAAAAATAAAATATTTTAAATTAATATCCATTTTGCCATTTAGAATCTGCTAACTGCCCGTGCCAAGATGGAGCTAACTGGAAAAACGCTAATTCCTGGGACACCTGGGAATCGTGACACGGAGATCACGGAACCTTGCAAACCAGCAGTACAAGAAATGCCATAGCTGCAGGTTTGCTGACTTGGCCTCAGTTTGAAACCCTGCGCTATGAGGGCACCGCATCAAACGCATTTGCCTTACAAGCTGTTACTTTACGTTACTACCTAAAGGAGCTAAAATTTCGCATCAAACGCGAAGATACATATTCAGAATTGAAATCCGAGCCGGTGTACCCCAGGGAGGCGTTCAGGGACCGGTCCTCTGTTTACTTTATATCAACGACACACCACAAACGCCGAGATGCACGATTGCCACATTTGCGGACGACACCGCAGCGATGGCGACAGGAAACACAATCGAGGAATCAAGAACAAAACTGCAACGAGCAGCTGATAATATCGCCACCTGGACACGTAATGGGGTATCAAGCTCAATGAAACCAAATCTACGTACATCAACTTCACCAATCAATCTCACTAAATGGAGTAAGACTACCACCTGCCAACACAGCAGAGTACCTCGGAATGGCACTTGACGCCAAACTCCGATGGAAGGAACATATTAAGAAGAAGCAAGAGGAACTGCAAATCAAATTTCGAAAAATGTCCTGGCTGATTGGACGTCGATCAGAACTGTCAGTGTACAAGCTGCTCCTGTATAAACAAATGCTGAGACCAGACTGGACATATGGCGTCCAACTATGGGGATGTGCGAACAAATGCAACATCGAAGTAATCCAACGATACCAGAACAAAGTACAAAGACGCATAGCAGATGCGCCCTGGTATATACGCAACAGGGACCTCCATCGAGACCTCGGTGTCGAAACAGTCGCATCCATTATTGCAAGATACGCCACCTCACGTCAATGAAGAAGCGTCCAGGCTCCTAAATGTGGGAAACCTAACCAGGCGACTCAAACGGACCGAACCTTGCGAACTAGCCAAGCAGCCCAACAGCTAAGGGATCCGATGGGCGAACTTAACTTCATATAAGCTTAGTAACTTAGTGTCAAATTAAAACAGATTGTTAGTTCAAGCGAACTAGTCTTTGTAACATTTTGCTTACATCTTGTGGCAGCCAATATATAAAACTTTGCGTTACGTGCTAGTACCCTAGGATTCGTCGGTACAATAAAACTTCGCTCCTATGGCGTACCCGATTTAATTCAAGTTCACCAACGCACCATTTACTTTCACTCACAATTTGATGCCATATCCGGGGGTGCTGACCTCCTCCGATTTGACACTGCTGCATCAACTGGGCTCCTGTGTAAGTTCTCCATAACGTTGCATTCCAAAGTGGGACTCGCGGTGACCCAAAGGGACCGTGAAGCTCATGTCCCCCGCCCCCCCCCCAAAATGTTATCTGTAACAAAGATGCTGAATCAATTTTTATTCTAAAAGCCAGCATTAAACCATAAACATACAATTTAACACAGAAATACTTAATTACATTTCATTATAAATATTTCAGCCGATGACAGTGGCCGCGCGGTCTGAGGCGTGAATTGTCTTCGTGGGTTCGAATCCCACTCAAGGCATGGATGTCTGTGTATGCGTTTATTCGTCCAAGGGGTCCTACCGACTGTAGAAAAGATGATGAAACTGAAGAAGAGGCCAGGGCCCAACAAGGGGCTGTAGAGGCATTAATGAATGAACGAATGTAAATAAATATTTCGAGCTGATAAATCGTTCTCAAATTTGATATTCGTGCTGTCGCGCGGACTGAGTGCGAAGGAGGGGGGCACTTCTTCAGACCGGCCCCTCTCCCGCAACTTGCAGAAACCCAGTGTGCCCCTTCTCTCGGGATTGCTCTGAACTATTCTAGAAAGGGGAGAGGAAATGCGGACAGGTGAGCTAGAAGTAGCAAAGTTCTGTGAGGTGAACCAGCGCTACGAGACGCAAGTTAATGATGAAGAGGAAAGTGCAGTGATATACAGTGAAATGACGGCCGCCAAAATGGTCTTCACGTGTGAGAAGCTATAAATAACTATTTCAGTAGAAGATAAGCAACAGTAAAAATGTGGGGAAGCACTGCTCCACATCACACACTTAACCGGCCTGATCACAATGCACCTTACATCGTGTGTTTAAGAAAGATACTAAACGCTCTGAGTTGCGGCACGGTATTACTGTATGTTACAAAGAAGTGCGTCTGGCTATGAAACTGTATCATAAATTTCAAGGAACTTGTAGACCTTGTAGACCTCATAATGGAACAATTTGAAGTGCGTCCGCAATGTAATTGGGTGCTCAGCACCACGGAAACACTTAAAATGTCCACAAAATTTCAGTTTATTTTGAGAATTTCATCAGTCGCACAAAAAAAAATGTGATTTGATACCGACCTTGTTGAAGTATTTGGTTCACAACAACGCCTTGACACGCCAAAAAGTTCTAGTTCCACCTGTGCCTACCTTAGTCGTTCGTTTGTTACTCCCGCGGAGAGGCCGCGCCATAGCTCAAGCGGTTAGTCGCTGGCTTCCCACCGCGGCGGCACCAGTTCGAGCCCGGTTCTGGTCAAGTGGGATTTGTGGTGGACAAAGTGGCGCTGGGGCAGGTTTTCTCCGAGTACTTCGGTTTCCCCTGCCAATCTTCATTCCACCAATTGCTCCACAATCACCCTCACCTATCATCTAGGGCTGGTACAATAGGCCAGAAGTGGCCGCAGTACAAGGGACTTGGTCCCACCCACCAGCAATAAAGAAAAATACTCCCGCGGAAGAATTTCTGGTCCCAGTAAGTCTACTTCAGCGTGAATGTTAAGCTGCATTCCCACTGCATCCGACTCGTCCCGCTGTGAAAGTACGGGCTGCCACAAAAGATGTTATTGGCCAGAAATGTACGCTTCTTGCCGTAGGCCAATCAAGTTGCACAACTAACCTCATGGCGCAGAGTTGTTTTTGAGAGTTAATAGCCACTCGCCTAAGCAACAAGTTTCCTTCACACTTGTAGTCTTGTTCTCCGTCTGTGATGGAACAATTAAAATTAAACCACATTTAATTGTCTAAAATGTTCGTTAAATGTTTAAAATATCATTAAAATACGTATATGTACATTCGGTATTTATGCCACATGTTTCAGCCGCATAGGGCCATCTTGAAGAGTCTCCGGCGCTGTGAACTTGGTCAAATTGTACTCTTAAGGCACGTCGTCGTTGCTGTCTTTAATTTTGATGACGCAGGGTGTTTTCTTCCTATCTCTTGTATTGCGGCCGTTTCTGCAATGTACAATACATGTTTATTAATATGATTATGTCCTTAATGCTACCTTTGTATTTCTAGATGTATTTTCTTGTACTTACGTGTCCCATTGGGTGTACCGTTCTCTTGGTTGTGTGCATCTGGTGTTGCTTTGTGTTCCTTGTACTGATTTTAGTGTAGTTGTTCTCGCTTAAATATCTTCCTAGGTAGCGTGTGTACTGCCATCTATCGTAAACTTCACGTACTCCTTGGAATATAGGATTGTGTGCTTCGATGTGTGTATCGTTCATGTGTAAACTGTTCCTTCTAATTTTGTAAATACATTTTTCTGAGGTGTCTAAACGCCTGCCCTTCCTTCCTGTCCTTATGACGTACATAGTACCTGTTGTTGTGCCGTATGCATGTCCCGTGTTGAATATATGACTTGAGAATCCGGAATTACCATATTACTTCTGATGACATGAATATGTTCTTATATTTTAACCTTGAACGTGCTTCCAGTTTGACCAATATATTTTAATGGGCAATCCAAGCATTTCGTCTGATATATGCCGCTATTGTTATATTTATCTGTCTGTGCGCATGTTTCAGTATATTACTGAGTGTGGTTTGTGTGCGAAAAGCTACTTTAATTTACGTGCTTCTGAAAAGCTTTTTTTTTTCGCATAGTGGGGGGTGGAGTCCAGCTGGGTCCATTCGGCACGGCGGCCACTGATGGGCCTCTTGTACCTGCCCCGGGTGATTATGATGATGGAGAATTTGGTGGAATGAAGACTGGAAGGGGAAACCGAAGTTCTCGGAGAAAACCTGCCCCATCGCCACTTTGTCCACCACAAATCCCACTTGACCAGACCCGGGGTCGAACTCGGGCCGCCGCGGTGGGAAGCGAGCGACTAACCGTTTGAGCTATGGCGCGGCCTTGTCTAAAAATTTGGTTATTTGTCTTACTTCTTTTCCGCAAGATGTAAATGCAGACCATTATGTTTCGTGGCATTTTGGATCTTCGTGTATATTTTGTTTTTGTGGTTGTGATATCGGTGTCTCAAGTAGATATATGTTGTACTCTGTAGTTCTTCTGTAGTGTGCTTTTATTGGAAATGTGTGTGACCGGTTTAGTAGATATTTAACACCTGACAGTTTGGGTTCGTATGGGTGGCATTACAATGTCAGTCTGGGTAGGTTTTCTGTATATTGAAAATTCTAATCTTTTTGTCCTTGTGGTGTATTGTAATGTCTAAGTAGTTGATTCTCTTGTGTTGTTTTTTCTGGATAGTAAATTTCATGGATCGTTATATGTTGTTAATTTCATTAAATATTTTTTCGATGTTTGCTTTGCTTTGGTCACATATTACTTCTTGTGTTTTTAGAATTGGATATGTATGTTATATGTTGTGTACAAATCTCTGATACCATTGCCGATATTGGAGTCCCATGGCCAGCCCTTCTGTTTGAATATTTTTGGTCAAATTGGAAGTAGTTCCGTTCCATTACTATTTTGAGTACATATATTATTTCATTCCGAATATTGAATTAGATTCTTGTGTCCTTCTCTAATAAATTGCTAATTGTGATTATGATGTCCCTTCTTTGTATGTACATACATCGATATCGAAGGAACATATTCTCACATTACTATTCAGTTCGGTGGTTTATAGTTCGGTCATAAGGTGGTTGGAGTTGAGCACATTTTATGTATATGGTAAATTGAAGTTGTTGTGTAGTGTTCTGACAATTGCTTTGTCAATTCATATGCTCGTGTAGTCTTCCAGTTGATTATAGATCTAATGGGTGTTTTTGATTTATGTAGTTTTATTGTTGCGTGCAGGCTCAGGGTCGTGGAATTCGTGCTTGTGTATTTCCATACTTCTTCTTTTTGTATAATGTTTACGCGTTGTTGTGTTTCTTTTGTCTCTTTTTTGTAGCATTTGGTTGGATTTTTATTAAATTTTATGAATTGATTTTCTTGAATAAATGCTTTTGTTTTTTGTTTATACTCTTCCTGTGTGAATATTATTAATGTTTTCCATTTATCTGCCTTTGTTATTACGAACTTCTTTTCTCATTTTTCCTTTTAAGTTAGTTATTATTTTTCGTTCTACCTTGTTCTTCTTTCTTGTTCTGTTATTGCTCTGGCTAATGTTTTTTTTAAGGTTTTTGCAACATCGTGTCTATAGGAACTTTGCTCCGACGCATCTGACTGACTGACTGCCGTCTCCGCTTCGAGAGCTAATGTTTCAATAATTTTTTTTTTTGTATTTGTAATGCAAATTTTATGTTAACCCTTAATAGTTGTATTTCCTCATTTGTGAACTGCATGTTTGTATGATTTTCTACTCTATTTTAGTTTGTGTCATCGTGTGCTATGTTTTTACTTGTTTATTTAGATCGTATATTTAGTGTTGTTGTTTATGGTGTGCTTGAGTCATTTCTTGGTGTAATTTTTAGTTTATGGATTGTTCGATATTATTCCAAGTGTGTTGCCATATGTTTGGGTTCTATAAATGAATGTGGTACAGCTGTGTGTTTAATTTTTGTTTCTCTTTATACAGGAATTTTATTTTCTTCTTAATGCTCATTCTTTGTCTTCTTGCTAGTGGTCTTCTCGCCACTTCGTTATTCGTTGGTATTCTTATCTATGCGTATTTTGGTACGAGTCTCATTCTTAAATATTAAATATTAAAATTTATATTTACTTTACAGTGCAGTATTTTCCTCTTACAATTCATGTAGCTGTATATGCACGTATGTAAACACTGAAAGTGTATATATTTTATTGATAGTTAAATATTTAACGAACATTTTAGTGAATTAAATGCGATTTAGTGTCCTTTAAATTTTAAATTGTTGCATTACAGACGGGAAACAAGAGTACAAATGATACCTCACTGCAACAGGGTGCACACTGTTTAGAAGCAACCGCCTCTGATTCTTATGCCGACCTAAATGGCTCAAGTCCAACCCCCCTCCTCCCCAATAAAACTGAAACAAACCCCTTTGTTCTCATGGATGATTTAACTTGTTCATCTGATATATGAATCGTTTCATATGATGCCGTTTGCGAAATTAGAATGTGCAGCTCTGCACTGAGGGCCGCTGCTACCAGCAACTCTTCCACATTGTGCAACAGGCATGCTACTGTACTGCCACGGAAAATAATTTAAATGTGTTATGTCCCATTGATATTTAGACAATGATAAGAAAGGTCCAAAATGAAATGAATTCAAACCGCGTGACTAATTACGAATACATGGTAGTGGGCCTTCCGGTGATACGGGTAAAAAAAAAAAGAAGTAAAGCTATCCCTGTAACAGGCCGTGAAGGCCCACAGGGTTGTGAGACGTTGAGGGTCCCACACTATCTAGACAGTCGGCTCAAAGGTGGCGGTAAGGTTGTCAGCCTTACGCGCCGGCCGCGCTTTACCCCCAGGAATATTCCTGGTACTCATTTGTGTTAGAGAATTGTACATTTCTATGTCTATTTTGTGTACATAGTACACAAAATAGAATTGTAGCTTATAAGTGTACGTACTTTAGGTCTAAACAACTTATGTGATGGTGGTTTCCTATTTGTAGTGATGTTTGCCCTCTGAAGATGGTCCACAGAGACCGAAACATGTAAGGGTGTTAAGTTTTCATGTAGTAAAAAACTTGCAGGTCACATTGGACGGAGTGATTTATATTTGTAATTGTTAGTGTGACGGACCAGAATGAAACAAATCAAATTCCAATTGAATGTCGATAAAGTAACTTTGTAACGCTTTCAGTGTTCGTCAGCAAATACAAATAAGAAATTTCACGCAGGCGTAAGAGAAACACCAATTACTGCCACTGCTTCTGATGTTAGGCCTGTAACTTCTTTCCCACTTCCTCGACAGGCAGCTGTTTACATGAAATGAAATGGCGGATGCATCTTGATGTTGCAGCTCTGTTCGTGCTCTACCCGTACCTGACAATTCACATGAGAGAGCTGGGAATCAACGTGGAGGAGACAGCCATCATGTCGGCCGTGACTCCGGTTGTGGCTATTGTGATGCCGCCTATTGCAGGCATGGTGGCGGACCGAATAGGAAATTTCAGGGTAAAACTAGAACCTAGATCAATGGTTCTCAACCGGTGTGCTTCGAGGCTTCGAAGGAAAGAAAAGCTATGTAAAATGAAGTGTGTGCTTGCATAAAATATTTAACATGATATTTTAAATAAGACTTCATCTTTCCGTTCCGTAATTTCACATTTTTCTAAACTGCCTTATTTGGAAACGTAGATGTGCATTTATTACAAATTTGTGTTCTCTGTTGTGATCATAGCGCGAAGCAAATATAAATGAATATCGCAAGCGAGCTTCAAGCACCAGACGTTGAGAAGCACTAGCCGACATCTTTGCCACAAGCTAAACCTTGTAACACCAGTTTCCAGCATTGAGGCAAAACTCGGCTATTTATAGTACCTGTCTATCAAAAATTGTTCGGGTCTGGATGTGCGCGTTGTGGAAAGTGCTGAATGTTATAACCAGGGCCCGGATGTCGATGACCTGAAAATATTTAAAAAGTTACCTATAAAATGACCGAAAAATCCAGAAAAATGACCTAAAGGATAAAAGAAAGAACACTTCGCTTCCATGTTATTCACATTTCAGAAAAAAATATGAAGAAAAATTCCCTAAAATGGCCAAAAATGACAAGAAATACCCTTAAAAGTCCCAAATTTACCAAAAAATTACCCCAAAATGAAAAAATGATCTTAAACCTAAAAATGTCAAAAAATGACAAAAAATTACCTCTAAAATTTACATTTCTGTAACCAGCAGCTCATATCCGAGATTTATATATTTAAGAGCATCGCATGGGATACAAGGAAAAAAATATGACATGTCGTCAAAATCCGGGCCCTGCTAATAATATATTGACTGAGAGAGTCTTGGAATTTTTAACTACACCGCTTCAACATCAGAATTCAAATAGCACGGAATATAACCATGACTGGATATTCTTCAGGATTTTAAAGGAGGGGCTTCCGAGAACAATTTATGACGTCTGCTATGTCGATATACATTTCGCGAAGCTAGCAGGGAAACATGAATTAATAGCTGTGCGTCTGATAATTCGTGTCTCTGTAAATTAGCATGTATACATGTTCTGATTAACTAACTCTGCCACGCACAGCCTTCATGTTTGCAAATGTTAACCTGTAAAAATTGTTTTCGCATGGCCCGTAGATATTGCCATCAAACGGAAGGCTAAAAGCAGATTTCATGAAGCCACCACGCTGCTGGTGCTCACTACATGTGTGGTAAGGACATGTTGCCACGTGACATTTCAGGAACCAGTATTAAGATAAGACTAGCGTGGCTGCCACCTAGTGACTTCGCTTCACCCCTACGCTCATATTACTGATGGTACAAAGTACGGAGGTCACATGACTCTTAATGGTACGATATTCTTAAAAAGAACTTTAAAAATCTGTCAGTTCGTCCGAAAGATGATACAGGAACACACAATGTTATCATACTCATATCCGTCAACATAAAATAAGGAAAACTGCTCTGAAAATTTGCACGTGGCGCAAGATATGAAATGTTTATTGCGAAAGTTGTCGGTGGAATCAAATACTTGTTTAACAAAACTGAAAGCCCCCAGCCATTATAGTATTCATACTACAAGATGGTGCGCAGTACAGCATCTCTATGCGAGTGTATGACCTCTAATTATGCACAGCGAGCCCATCACTAGGCCATCACTGACTCTTAGTGGCCTTCAACTGCTACTCCCTTGCAAACTGTCGAAGGCAACTCGTTACAGGTTTAGCCTCGGGTCCGTTCCAATAGAAAGCTCCGTTTCTATGAGTTCCTTTATTGTTGCATGTTCTCTCGTTATTGCGGAAACACATTTATCGAGTCGTTACCAAGCAATGGCTGTTTTCGACAGTCATCGTGTCACAATATGCTCTAATTATGCATACAGACAACTGTAACGTGTATGTGAAGGGTCTAAATAATAATATTTATAAATATTTGGGGGTTGAGGCTCTTGTCGACTGGAAACCAAGAAAACAGTGCCGTGGGGATAATGAGTAAACTGCTCTGTGCCCATTGCACAAGGACATTTCTGTCCGGCTTCATTGTGTCCAGTCCGTCCTTGCATGGGTCCCTACCTCGACGCCAGAAGCATATGATTTGGATGTAAGCGGGAAAGGAGTTTAGTCTCAAAAAGTCATAGATTTAGTTTCACAGCTCTGCTATGTCAGCTTCACTGAGAAACTTCATCTGCAGATGTTTCATTGAAAGGCAAGGCACAGATATTCCTGTAACAGACCCTGAAGGCCCATAGGGCTGTGAGACGTCGAGGCTCTCAAATGACCCTTTACCCCCAAGAATATTCCTGGTACTCGTTTCTATCAGGGACTGAGTCGACCCCAGGGCCATATTGCGGCTGGAAGGAATATGTAAAATAAAAAATCCAGTGACCTCGTCAGGACTCGAAACCGCAACCTTCCGGCTTGTAGCATAGTGTCTTAACGAACTGCGCTATCGCGTGCCCCGTTTCCTTGAGAGTATAAATTTCAAAGTACCTCTGGGGTATCATCACTGGGTTCGCGTGTCCCATGTTTATGAACACCGTTGCAGATGAGCGTGGTGACCATGGGCACGGCACGTCGCACAGAAAGTTATATAATTTGAATAATAATGCAACTCCATGCCACTGCAACAAAACCTTGGCGGATACCCAGCTACACCATGGGCGACAAACGCGATACAGTGTGTAGCCGATTGTAAGGAAGTGACGTCAAGCGACAAGAGCGGAAAGGGCAGTCCAGTTAGGAATGCACAGTTTCCAAGTGGGAACTTTGTGATTTCGCGTTAGCAGTTTGATGCGTGCTTCAAGTGACTGCATAAAGAGACTGACGTGTCAGTCCCCTGAAGTGCTTGTGTTTCTAGAAAATTGGGTATTGAGGGGTCTGGCTGAAAATTGTTGGGTTAATTTAATTTCGGTGCTTACTGCCCGGTAACCTAAAGAACGCAACGTTTCGTCCTGAGGTGAGGGGTGGCAGGCATCTACTCTGTTGCTTCCGTTAGAAAGAGCTGAACCACTAATTGGGGTTAGCTCTTTCTAACGGACCAACAGATTAGGTGTATCCCACCCCCTCACCTGAGGACGGAAACCCCTTCATTTTCCGAAACGTTGCGTTCAATAGCATTGTCTAGAATGCCGGACGATGGACAAGCCCCCAAAACCCAGCAATTCTAAAACATAGGGGTGTTCAGAATATAATAAAAAGTAAACACAACATACAGAAAATTATACTGTTCTGCCTTTCGATAAATATAACCATTACGAAAACTTCTCAAAATAAATCTGTAGATCTTAATAATACACGCAGACCAAACAAACTGTTATACAATGGCTCTTACGGTGTAGGCCAGACGGCGAGTTGTATATAAAGTACACAGACACAGAACGGCGAAGACCCCTAGTACCCAATTACACAGAAAGGTACAACTATCCCTGTAACAGGTCAAGGAGGCCCATAGGGTTGTGAGATGTTGGGGACCCCACATTTTCTGTAGACAATCGGCTCACAGATGGCGGTGAGGCTGTCAGCCTTACGCGCCGGCCGCCCTTTACCCCCCAGGAAGATTCCTGGTACTCATTTCTGTTGACCCCAGGGCCACAGTGCGGCCGTGTAGCGTGGTGTCCACAAGCTCCACAGAAGTCATCATAGCACCTTGTGACCTGTCTGCACAGATTCTGCTGTCGGTGTTCTCGTCGCTGGGGGGCGCCGCCTCGCTGCTGCTGCTCCTGGTGCCCGTGGGTAGAGTTACTGTCACCTACCCAGAACGTGTCATCTTCAGCGTGGGATGTGGAGGGGGAAGGGACGGGTACCTGGACCTGGTTATGAGCGGAGACCCGCCATGCAGCTACGTACCTTCCATCAGGCTCGGGAAGATACAGCAGGTACAGAACGAATGTCATTATATTTACGTAAGCGCAAAGCAGAAAGCGAAGTAAACTCCCGATGCCTCATATAGACAGGCTCACAAGTTTAGGTCTACAGAAATGGCTGACCAGGCCAGAAGAGCGGACGGCAGTGCACCGTAGCTTTAGCGCATTTGTGCAGGCCTACATGACGTAAGTATTTTGTACGTCTTGCCTATCATACCAAGAGGAATGTATATTTGTGTGTGACAGATTTTAAGGAGGTGAAAATTTGTGTTTGTGGTTTGCTGCGTTATGATACTATGCAATCTCGTGGGTTATCACCTTCGGAGGAGCCTGTTACCGCCATCTTCAGGGTAGCCTGAAACATTACTAGCAGTCTATAAGATTGAAATGGTTCATATCAAAAAAGATCGTAATCTACACGTTTTATATTCTCGTCAGAATGAAGAGTACGCCGGAACACGTGGCTAGGGCCGAAGTGTGCACGCACACTTACCTGCACATAAGGCGACGCGAATGGAGGAGTAATGTGCATGCAGGTGACAAAAGAACCCCTACCGACATGTACGTGAGCATAATCAGGATCAACTTGATAGGGATTTCAATGTCGTCACGTCCTCAAGTTCTCACGCCGTGTGAATATAGCCCGGTTTATGAATACATGGGGTAGCAGCCGTTCCAAATTCAGCGGGAAGTAGCACCATTTGCTCGTGTAAGCCTTCTTACTGCCAAATTCCCCTCTCCCGTATTTTTCTCCAGTCCTGCAAGTTACAGTTACAGTCTGCTACACTTCACGTGTCCATATCAAAATGTTATCAACATTCACAGAACAGGCAGGATATACTGAAACGACTGCTCACTAGTTCGTGACCTACTACATAACTTACGTTCGTGCAACGTGTTGACGCTCAACATTTTTTTTTTTTTGCTATGAAAACCCGAAAGTGCGCAATAACACGGATAAATGTCACGCTTACAAAACAATTTACATATGCAGAAGGATAATCATGTCCGAATGTAAACAAGATGTATGTATGAATAGCACCAATCCACACGCTGTTCCTGTGGCCACGCTGTGATCTCCCAGAATGGCCAACAAGAAGATACCTTCGTGTCCGAGGACGAAAGAGGCTAACAAGCTCAACTCTTGCAAGTGATGATGATGATGATGATGATGATGATGATGACGACGACGTTGTACTCTGAATAGTTAAACGCCATAAAATTTATATCATTACCTATGTACAAGGAAACCCGTGCAGTTATGTAACATGATTGAAACAGACAGTGACATAAACTGCAAAGGTATGCAGCTATGTACACGCAATATCGTATTCGCACTGTATTCTGAATCCACAGATGTGATCATGCCTCGTACCTGGGACATACTGAACGATAGGACACTTCCACCAGAGTGAGGACTATACAAATGAGGCCAGAGATGAGAGACGTAAATATACGCCGTTAAACTAGAGTATTTATTCTAAACGGTTCTGACGACGGTGTATAATACTCAGAATTGCTGGGAGCTGGAACTTCTCATATCGTCTGGTATTCTAGAAAATAGAAAACACGACGTTTCGGAAACTCGATCTGTTACTGTCCTCAAGTGAATGGGGGAAGACAGCTACTCAGTTGGGTCCCTCAGAAAGAGCTAACCTCCCTCACTTCGGGACGAAAACAGATCCAGTTTCCGAAACGTCGTGTTTTCTATTTTCTAGAATACCGGACGATGGAAAAAAGCCCCAAAACCCAGTAATTCTGAGTAGAATATTTATGTATTTGGACATATGTGAAACGTATGTAACGAAAAGTTAATGACTGCAAAGAAACTCATTGACTTGGGCGCGTGTGCGTGATCAGCAATTCGGCTGAGAACGAAAATGTATATAAATAGTTTCACTGTGAATCCTGTACAAGACTGCAATCATTCTTAGGCCTCCGTACTTCATGGAAAGTACCCAGACTCGAGACAGGAATTGCACTGAATATACATCGTAAACTGTACGAGTATTTGGTGCTTTTGTCGTAGGCCTGCGTAGCGTAGCGCGACTATCCGAAATTCGACTAACAGAATAAGTTGTCCTCCTTACATCCTTCTCGCTAAGGAATTAACTACAGCAGCTAATGAAGGAATTCCATACTTTGAATAAATCAAAGTATACTTAGCATCATGGGACCCTATCCTGAGCCAGTTAAATCCAGTTAACCTTAGTTTCTCTAAGGTCGGTCATGCTATGCTCCTATCTACTCAGTCTCCTAAGTGACCTTGACGTTTTTTAAGCAAAACGTTTATACATTTATGGTTTTCTTCAGGTGGAGATGACACTGGAAGCTTGTGGATTCATCTGTGATTCTTCAATTGGCGGCCAAGTAACTGCAGTGTTGCCTGCTGTGTCAACAAATGAGAAGGACACTTCACAACGCATCCTTCAGACAACCCGCTATGACGTCATCGTTGGCAGCCGTGTCCCCAACGAGACGAAGGAGACCTACTCCTATACACTTTCTTCTGAAGAAATGCCCGAAACCTCAGACACAGACCGTGACTTGAGGAGCCACCGCTTCAGGAAGAACAATGAATTTTACCGAACCTCTGTTAGAAGTGCTTCAAACAATTCTTATTTCTTCCCAACCACCGGTCTCTACAACCTGAGCTGTGTTCTTGTAGACGCCAAGTATGACTGTAGGTTTGGCAAGAACGCTAGTGCCCAGGGAGCGCCGAAGGTGCAGACACCCAGGGAGCGGTTCAAGACGAGTCTGTTTCTTGCTAACAAGAGCAACAACATGTTTCTAGCAACGGGTTTAAGCAACTGGGTTGCTACTGAAACCGGCAACGGGTCTGCGACATCTAGAGAAAATGCAAATGCGACATGCAGTGATGTCTACACTCAGGTACGCCCGGGTACTTCCGTCATTTCGGTTCTTGGTTCAATTCCCCAAATTCATGCCGAACTGAATAGTGAATGGTGGGCTGATTTTGATTTCTGAATCGGAGAGGACTTGGGAGAGCGCTGTGGACTTTCCGAATACTGGGTAAAACCTCGAAATCTCTCGGAGTATTCTGCCTAGAGTCCAACTACGGTAGGGGAAGCGCGGCCGATGCTGGGACATGTGTGTCCGTCCGTCAGTCCCCTGACACATGAGGCTCAGTGTGCATAAATAACTTCACGAGCCGGATCTGATGGTAACAGTCTAGACTTGTATCTGGGAAGTGCTCGGTTCCATACTCGGTTGGGACTTCAGTTATATTGACTCAGACTTTTTCGTGGCTTCGTCAGGAAGTACCTCGATTAGACTACAGACGCTTCCTTCCATATCCGTTCCAGTTCATCATCCGACACTACAGAGTCTAGATACTAAAAGCGTCATACCGCGCTATAGCTCAAGCGGTTAGTCGCTGGCTTCCCACCGCGGCGGCCCGGTTTCGATCCCGGGTCTGGTCAAGTGGGATTTGTGGTGGACAAAGTGGCGCTGGGGCAGGTTTTCTCCGAGTACTTCGGTTTCCCCTGCCAGTCTTCATTCCACCAAATTCTCCATCATCATATTCACCCGGGGCAAGCTACAAAAGGCCAATCAGTGGCCGCCGTGCCGAGTGGATCCAATTGGACTCCAATACTAAAAGCGCCGTGAAATGACAGTTATTTTCATGAAACTCGATATGAACAAGAAGCCACTGTTTTCTTTCTTGTGGTCTGTATTACTACACTACGCTGCTCCGTTTAGAATGATAGCATAACTGTTGAATGACGAATTGGAAAGGATCTGAAAGGAAGCAGTCTTGGCACCGCTGTGGCTCTCACACAGAATTTTCTTGGAGGGAGTGAGAAAAGCCACGAAAAATATCAGTCGGTATGTTAGCCAGTGCAGCGACCGTGAATAGAAAGGAGGACCTCCCGAATTCAAGCACAGAGCGTTACCGGTGTAGCAGCCTGTTAGGGTTTCCACTGAAATGAAATATGCTAACATGGCGGTAATACGACCTTGCGAGATGTGGTCAACACGTGGTATTGAACTGCTGTGTAGTGAAGGAGTTTAACAGACGTGAAAAGTCTGTTACGTTATTCTTATCATGAAAACTGGAAATAACAACATGGCTACTGTGCGAAGCATTTTGGTGTGCAGACAATTTGTGTGAATCGGGAATGGTGATGTGCGACAGCATGGCCTTACGGTGACTAGGGTTCATAGTCAGAACTTGGGAAATATTCTACTCAAATTCCGGACGTATGAGTAGGCAGACACATTATTTTGCATGGTTTTACTCAGTCCTTCCAGGAAAAACGTCGGAACAGTAATTTCAAATAGGTCAGTGCCACGTTGTTTTAAGATGATGATACTGATCACTGACGGACCAAATCTCGGGTAATTTCCCGATGAGTCTCTTCAGAAGTTCCCTCAGTTTCTGGAGTCATGTGGTTCGAGATATTGTAATAGTTCCGGGAAGTACTTATGTCGAAACATTGAACCCAATTTGTTTTGTATATCAAAATATTATGGAACTGAAACCCAATCTGTAATTGAAACTTTGGGACACTAAAATTTACCCCTCTAACTGCTGTTGTATTGGTTGCTTTGATGTTATACAGTGGTACGAGGTGACCAAGAAAACAGTTGCCACTGTTTTTTGTTGTTGTTGTTGAAGTTGTAAATGGTCGGTAATTAGGAGGCCAATACATTGTGCTGTTACAGGCTGGCCGGAAAGTCAGCGTTTCAGTGCCGTTGCAAGATCCCGACCGTACCGTGCAGCTGTCCAGCTGCCGTGCCCGGTGCCTCGTAACAGCTCCGCGACAAGATGTTTGCTCGAACCTCGAGATAGAAGAGACATATGACATCAGCCTGACTTTCTGGAGCTATCTGGCCATCAGGGTGTTCATAGGCATGATCGGAGGGACGGCCTTCGCCATGTTCGAGGGTGCAGTAATCGCTATCCTGAGGGAACAGAACGCGGACTATGGGCTTCAGAGGATCTACGCCACTATCGGGGGCATGATCAGCTCCCCCCTCTCCGGCCTTCTGATCGACTACGCGAGCAGAGGCAAAGGCTACACCGACTTCAGGTAACCGCAGCTTTATATCGAGATATGGCCATTTTATCCCCTGCGAATTTGCTCTCTACACGAATAGTGCAGGAGACTGTTTGGTCCCCAGGGTTTGCCTAAGAAACTGAATCCTACATAGGAATCTTTTCCGGTATTCAAACTTTATCGGGTCGTTAAAGGTAAAATGTAAAGTAATTAAGCACTAAGTCATGAAGGCGTATGGGGGAGTGGAAGTTCAGAACGACATTTTCTTGACCTCGGCGCTAGCTGGAGGTGAGTGGTCAGCTTCACGCCCCGGCCTCTTTGCCCCCGGTACCAATTGGATAGGATGCTGGGTGGGCCCCAAAACCGGTCTGAGCGACATGGACAAGTGAAATTTCTTGACCCTACCGATACACGAACTCGACCCCTCGGTCGTCCAGCCCGTAGCCAGTCGCTATACCGACTGAGCTATCCCGGCTCTCCTATCAAGTTGTTACTTGATATAAATTAATTTATCATTAAGATCGAAGATTTAAAACACATTTGAAGTTATGCATTATAATTTTGAAGATAAATAAAAATTATTCTCTGGTTCCATGCGTTGAAGTAGGCTACCTGAGTAACAGGACATACGGCCCCTGCTGCTAATAGCCTTTAGCCAGCAGAAAGCTAATTACATGTATATCTCTTGTTTCTCAGGCCAGCCTTCTACCTGTACGCGGGCCTCAAGATAGCCAGCGGTCTGCTCATGCTGACAATGAACCTGGAGTTCAAGTCGCCCGCAACTAACGTCCTGTCTGACGTCATGTCAGTGATACGAAACGTCGAGATAGTCGCCCTCTTCATCGCCATCTTCGTGCTCGGTCAGTCCTCGCAAAACCACGCCTCATCTCATCTACAGGAATAACTGCTATTTTCTTCTTCAGGAAAACTATCGCTGTTCTGTGAGAACCAAAATTAACATAAACATTCTGTGAGCAAAATGCAGAGCTACTGAAATATAAGATGCAAAACATAGTTATCACTGCCGCATAAGAAAATTATTCTCTTCGTATAGGTTATGTTCAGTTTGAGTAACTTTGTGAATAACATTCTTACGTCGATCAGAATTTATGAAAACATGGCGACCACTGAAACTATTCTGGTCAGTTCATGAAAATGTGAGGATCAGTTTGCACTTATATGGCATTGTGTTTGGCACTCTCCAGGGACTGCATGGGGTTACATTGAGAGCTTCCTGTTCTGGCTGCTGCAAGATCTGGGGGCCTCCCGCTCTCTCATGGGGATAACCATCACAGTTGGCGGCGTTGCTGGGATTCCTCTCCTTGTGCTCTCTGGTCCAATAATTGACAAGATAGGACACGCTAATGTTCTATTCATTGGCTTCATATTCTACGCCATCAGACTCTTTGGTAAGTGAAATCTTTGCTTGTTCAGCAAGCAGCAGACACTTCAGTTTCTGGATAATGTACATCGCACTCTTTATATCGCGAAACACAATGTTTTGAGACTTCAGGTAAACCCTACTCAGATGGGCCCAATTGAGAGAGCTTGCGGACTAAAACCATGGATTTTGTTTTTTGTTTTTGTATTTCTCCGCCGGACAATTCAGGACACCTTGCAGAGGCACCGGTCAGTGTACGGCGACGTGCCGCAGGAACTGCAACAAGATTACGCATTCAGAAAGGAGCGCTGTTTTAATTTCACTCGGTAAAATGCGGTATGCTTAAAACGTGACTTCAACGTTATCAAAGAGTTCTCTTACTGAAGGTACGAAGCGATCAGCTGTGAGTTACAGATATTGTTCGAGATTTCACGTTAATCTTCCTCCTAACAGATACAGTCTCCGTAACTCAGTGAGTATGCGAACCGATACAAAGCCTCGCGTGAGGGCGGAAGAGGCCTGCTCATGCGTACTATACAGTCTTTCCCGCTGCTACTGCAACCTGGCAAGTGTGACCGGTGAATATATTCGTGTTATTTTTAAGTTTTAATGTGCAGTGACTACGTGCTCCCTAGAATCAGAACAGCGAGCAGGAGCTACAGGTAAATGGAAAATGTCTTCACTCAGGTCATAAGCATCACCGTACTTCTACTTATAGTGAGCATTCTGGAGAGGTGCTTCGTGCGTTTGTATCGCTCACTGGTTTTGATGCCCCTTTATTTAAAATACAGACCTGCTGGCATTGCAGCTCACGAAGAATACAGATATTGTGGGGATCTGAGTGGTAAGTTTGACAGTTTGTAAAGTACCGGGTGATTCTAAATTGTTATCGGGGTTTCCTATGAACAGAAACCCCGACAATAATTTAGAATCAATCTGTATAAAAATGTATTTTTGTATGTCGTTAGATATATAGAGCACTCAGAAAAAAATTCCACATGAAAGTTGCATACGCCATGTACTGAAGTTTTGTACATTGGGCCTTTTCTGTAAAATCTGATTAATTTCTGGGGGCTCGCGTTAGCGTAGTTTGTTGAGACATTATGCTACAAGCCGGAAGGTCGCGGGTTCAAGATCCGATGAGGTCATTGGATTTTTTCAATTGACCTAATCCTTCCGGCCGCACTATGCACCTGGAGTCGACTCAGCCTCTAACAGAAATGAGCACCAGGAATATTCTTGGGGGTAAAGGGCAGCCGGCGCGTAGGGCTGACAACCTTACCGCCATCTATGAGCTGATTTTCTAGAAAATGTGGGAACCTCAACATCTCAGAATCCTATGGACCTCCACGACCTGTTACAGGGATACCTTTACTTTTTTACTTTACTTTATTGATTAATTTCTCTTTGAGGTTCATGTGAAGTAGGAGTTATACATATTGTCGGTCCACGAAGACCAAAATAAAGATTTAGCGCAGAAACTCCTACCTGTTTCCCTTCATCTCGTAATACCAAATTCAATTGCAATTTGTCAAGGACGCACGGCGTTTCATTGTGTGTCGTTTGTCGCAGGTTACTCCCTCATCTACAACCCGTGGCTGTGTCTGATTTTTGAGGCAATGGAGAGTGTGACATCATCCCTCTCTTTCACTGCAGCCGTCACATACGCAGCGAAACTGTCCACCACAACCACGGACTCCAGTGTACAAGGTTTACTAGGGGGCCTCTACTTTGGCGTAGGTAAGAATTTGCTTGGCTTTGGTTGTGTAATCGAATCAGTCTTAAATGTCATTCGGTTTCAGTTTACCGCTACGAAACGAAGTGAGCCATCAGCCCCTGCCGTTGCCACGGAGACTCAAGGGAAGCACAGGAATATTGGTATTAAAACTTCGTAACAGTTCAACCACATTTTAATAGCGTGATGACTGGTCAGATGAATTAGACCTTTCCCGTGTTTTTGAAATTTTAAAATTGTGTGGAATGCATTTAATTTGAAAGAGTGTGTCAAGTGACAAAGAAACAACCTTACGAATCAGACAGTTTTGAATGAATCAGATCTTAGGCCATTGAAAAAAAAATACTACTCTTAGCTTCAGCAAGGCCAGCTGCAAGTCTTGTCACGAATAAAATTTTGAGGGCCGCTGAATGGATCCACCTGAAACATGACATTTGAGAATTTTGCTAAAATTTGTCGACTTATTAAAATTCTACTTCCAATCAGAATAAAACAAAAGAGACACGTCACACGAAGACCGGCATGCCTTTCTGCGTGCATCTCGAGGTTAAATCGCTAAATATTTATCCATGAGATAAAAGATTTCAGTAAGCATTTGTGACCAGTACACTTTTTTTAGAATTACCTTTTCCAGATAATTGAAAGAAAGGGAATTGAAACTGGCTACTGGGAATAGAGAGCAAACGTGGCTGCAGGATTAGGGACAGAGCGAGTCTCGTAAACTGTTTTGTTCATGGCAACCTCGTGGTTACGAAACGTAGTGACAGATCTGCACACCAAATCATAAATGCACACAGCAGGGCTGATAAACATATGTTGGACCATTCAGTTTGTTTCTACTTGTATACTCAGTCATGAGAGTACACGGAATATTGAAACTCTGGAAGTGGAGTTCGCCATTTTATTTTTAATTTGCTTCAAGTTCAAAGTCAGCTCACTTTGTATAAGTCATTCCTTACTAAGAGTCTGTAATCATTTGGAGAGAGACAGCGGAACGCGAAAGAAGTTGCTCCCAAGCCCTTGGATCCCAGCAGGCACTAAGAAAACTCCCTAAACTGTCTGTCAATGTAGAAAAGATTTTCTTCAAAAGACCTGGTTTTTTGAAATTCTGATTTTACAATTTGACACTGCAGCGACACTGCCCACCCTCTTTTGTGAGAGGTCTCAAATAACAGAGTTAGAAGCTCACTCCAGTAAAATTGGAAAACACGTTGCAGCCGAGTGTTCTCGCTATTTATTTAAGATACAGTACTTGAGAAGCTGTAGTGAACGCCAAGGTAGCTGGTATTACTAATGTCACTGCACGCGGTAGCGTACATAGTTGAGGCACTATGCTACAAGCCGGAAGGTCGCGGGTTCAAGTCCCGATGAGGTCATTGGATTCTTTTCAGTTGACCTAATCCTTCCAGCCGCACTATGGCCCTGGGGTCGACTCAGTCTCTAACAGAAATGAGTACCATGAATCTTGCTGGGGTTAAAGGGCGGCCGGCGCGTAGGGCTGACAACCTTGCCTCCATCTGTGAGCCGATTGTCTAGAAAATGTGGGAACTCGACTTCTCACAACCGTATGGGCCTCCACTTCCTGTTACGGGGCTAGCTTTACTTTACTTTACTTTACTTTACTTTACTTTACTTTACTTTACTTTACTTTACTTTACTTTACTGCTATGGAAGGACTTGACATGATGTAGTAATAATTCCTTTCCGAGTAGCAGCAGCGGGGACAAGAAGAGGTGTCGGATTTGTGATTTCCTTTGTTTGAAAATATGTTTATTTTATAGCAGCGGTAACCTTGTGACTTTTCCGTAAGTTGTATATATTGGTTGCAGGCAAAGGAGCAGGCAGCCTTATCGGTGGGTACATGATGAAGGCATTTGACACCCGCCCCACCTACCGCATATTTGCTGTAGCCTGCACGGTCACGGGGATCTTGTATTTCCTCTTCAACAAGTTCTACCTCCGCAAGAGACCTCAGGTTCGAACCCAATTTTGTTGTTCGCTCCACAGTTTTGTGAACATTTTCAGGCCCATGGACAGTTGCATTGTACCATTACTCCATTTTGGATTACAACAACACCCCTCTCTTTCGTCTCGCATTCCTACCTCAAGGAAAGGACAACGCTCACGAGATCATGATGTTCCTATTTCATCTTTTGAACTATCTGACCAATTTTCACGAAACTGAATGTCACATGTCACTAGTGCCCATCCTAATCTCCTGTAGTCAGTAATAAAAACATGGTGGACACAAAATAAAGCGACATTAATGCCACTTACTTTAGAACACTGGAATGGTATGTGGTAATGCAGCTTGAAAAAATACTCAACTTTAGTTAAGGTAATTTCTTCGTAGAATGTAGAAAAACAAGATGGAGGCCATGACAACAAATTCTTAACTTTAATTCAACGGTGATAACCATGAACTAGGGATGTGAATTCCGGTAGAGAGATAAGTTATAAACATATCTGTACAATTTAAATATGCAAACGGCTATTGTTTTAAGTCAACACTTAAAAATGCAGAGACAGCGCTAAAATTACCGGCTATACCGAACAGAATCCGGACGTTACTATAGGATTCTGACGATGGTGTATAACACACTGATATGTTGGGATTTTGGACTTCATCCATCGTCCTGGTTTTTAAGATAACAAATAAAAACACGACGTTTCGGAAACTGGATCTGTTTCCGTCCTCAGGTGAAGGAAATCACCTATTNTCGGTATAGTGGAAATAGGCCTCTCTGGATTCTCGAAAAAGAAAGAGTGTAGTAACGGAAAGAACACAAATGGCAGGGCCGAAACTCTGCCAATAAAGCCATCGGCATTGAAGTCTTATTCGTCGGCTGATGAGAGCCATGTGCAGAAGGAGGAGGGCCGAGAATGCAACGTGAACCTCGGCTATGACTCGGCGGGCGACGAGCAGTGCGTGACAGTGCTGGGCGCTGAAGGACAGAAGGGTGTCTCGAACCTTGAGACGCGAAGTGGAGGCAACGGGCGCGAGACACATACCAAAGAATATGAAAGAGGCGGAGGCGTAAAGGAGGATAATTCAACATAATTTTGTTGTTAATTATTATGAAACATACTGAAATTGTTTGTTTGTAAGATACTTTTTAAGGCAAACCGATATTCGTAATCATAATAAATAACACGAAAATTTGCTGTCTGAGGACAAGCTATGTTCATTTGTCTTCATTACACGCTGCTTGTACCCCCCTTTCCATCTGGAGATCTCGTCCGAGTTGCCGACAGCTCCATTAAATAAACCGCGAATAGGTAAATATTTACAGGTTTTGGTGTCCCAATATGCTTGGTCACGGCTTGGATACGAGTGACCGTACTTTTCAAGCGCCATTACATTTCATACTATTATGAGAGGGTACAAATTTCCAGTATTTCCAAATTTGGGGAGCGTTTTTCTATGTATGCCGAGTTTTCAGGTAAGAATTTCACGTGAGAACATAGCCGTGTCGGACAGATGACCGAAATAAACGGAGTAGGGGTTGAGCTTCTCACAGTGGCGTTTATGAAGAGCTCTTTCTTCTGCGATATAATGCTGTGTAACCCGAGTAAAGTCACGTGACGTTTCGGAGGAACGTGTCGCCTCCATCTTCAGGGTCGAAGAATAAACCAACCGAAGAATCCAGCTTGAAAGCAGGTGGCAAGCAAGAAATACTAATAAATTATTATTATTATTAGTAGTAGTAGTAGTAGTAGTAGTAGTAGTAGTAGTAGTAGTAGTAGTCGCATTCATCAGTCTGCACAACTACTGCGATACGGGATTCCTCGCCTTCGCGTCTTGCAGACCGACTCTGGGGCCTAACCAATTCGTACTGAGGCTCCTTTCCCGGGAGGTAAAGCAGCCGAAGCGTGAAAGTAGCGCCAATATTAAGACCGAATGGAAATGTGCCTTCACTCATTCATACTCTTCGTGTCTTAGTGTTTATTACACACATCAATAATTTTGCCTCGACTTCTTTATCATCGTTTCTGCTGTGTGACTAACAAGCAATGAAGCAAAGCTGCAGGCTATTGCAGTCCCAAAATATTAAGTGTTTATTGCGCACATTCAAGTATTTTTCAAATCACAAATAAAGCTCGTCCAGAGAAGATTCCTTCGAATAATGCAAAGAAGACACGTGGCCCAGTCTAACCTATCTCAGCGGCTCCAGGTTTCGGTTGGACAAAGGTGGGAGAGGATGCAACCTCAACATCATCCCTGTGCTTAACTCTTCCAGCACCGCGCGTCAAGACGTGTGAGGGATTGACTAGACGGAAGCACAAAATGATCCTAAATATGCAGTTATTAATTAATCAATCCCATTTAAGAAGTTAGCTGCAAGTGTCGAGTTCTATCAGGACACGGACTGAACGGCTGGGGTTAGATTCCCGGCAGGTCCGGATACTGTCTCTCAGTCGGACGGTGTGAAGCTGACTTCTTACTTCTGCCAGCATTCTAGTGTTGATATCAGGCATTATTCATGGCATGGTGCTTTATAAGTGCAGGTTAGGTGAAGTTGTCCTTGACCTTAATTAAGTAAGCGTATGGGGGAGTGGATTTGTAGATCCACGTTTTCCTGACCTCGGCATTAGTTGGAGCTTCACGTTCCAGCTGCTTTACTCCCCAGGGAAGAAACCCCCGGTACGCATTGGTTATGAGGTTGGGTGGACCCCACAGCCGGTCTGGACGACATGGAGACTCTACTGAGACTCGAAAACCGATTCCTCCGTCGTCCAGCCCGTAGCCAGGCGTTATGCCGACTGAGCTATCCCGGCTCACAGGCAGGTATGTAAGACAGACACTGGAGGAAACAGGATTTGCAATAAACGAAAACACTAAAAACACCTAAAAGGCAAATTTGTTCCAGTACTTAACCAATTAAGCGCTATGCCATGAAGACCTATTGAGGAAAGGAGTTATATCTTCACCATTCTTTGTCTCGGCACTAGAGAGAGGGGAGTGGTCAGCTTCACGCCCCGGCCGCTTTACCCCGAGGGAAAGTGCTCCCGGTACCATATGGATAGGAGGTTGGATGGTGGCGAACAGAAGAAATTTCCTCTACCTGGAATCGAACCTAGGCCGTCCAACTAGAATCCCGTTGCTATACCGGCTGGTGGTAAAACTGTCCCTGTGCATGAAGATGTATGGGGGAGTGGAGGTATAGCTGCACCATTCTTGACCTCGGCATTAGATGGAGGTGAGACTGCCCCTGTCGCTTTACCCTCGGTAAACATTGGAGGGTCGGCTGGGTTGGTTCCAGGGCCGATAAAGAAAAAGGTCTTGCCTCTACCGGGAATCAAACCCAGTCGTCAAGCCCGTAGCTCGTCGCTACACCGACTGAGCTGTTCTGGCTCTACTCGACTGGCCCACCGCTAGTTCGTGGAGTGACCGCCTGAAGCGAGACTTCCTACACATAACCAGTACGAGTATTATAGTGAGGCCGATTCGCCATAGATGTCACTCGCGACAAGACGGCGGTGAGGGACAGGAATTCAGGGTCAGCAATTTAAATCGGTGTGACGAAGATTTGTTTTGGTTGCAACACAAAAGAAACAGCTAAAACAGCAAAACCAAACACTAACAAATAGTTTTGCTTTAGTAACATTACTTATCGTACAAATGCTGATCCTGCACTTCCCCCTCAGCGACTGGAATTTCAAGTTCGAACCGTCTTTATTTTGCTATAAATTCCTAAATCCAAATTTAATGTCGAAGACTTTCGGGGCTGTGAGTGTTGTCCACTTACTAGCACTTCATTAAGTATGTCGCGGAGAAGTAGAAGGGTCTACGAGACTTGCAGCAAATGTTAGTAACGGCTCAGAAACGGGTGATAATCCTCCTTACTTCATCTTTAGAGGATCTAGAAAAGGAAGGCCAAATATCCGACGCAGCTGCTTCGTCTGAATATTATTACGGACGCAGCCGTTGGTCTCTACCAGCTGTCTCAGGAAATGGCTGAGCACCGCAGTCTGTGCTAGAGGCCACGCTGTGGTGTATGGTCTGCTTGAGAAGTTTCTGTGTACTTCGAAATAACGTGCGGTTATATGGACGCTCAGGGTCGCCATGTTACTTCTAGTGCGAAAGCTTGTGTGCACGATTTCACCTACCGCAGGCAGGAGTGGAACTCAGGACTAACCCCTGGCAGTAGAATGCATCCCCGTGGAATTCAAACACCACGATTGTCTGTCCGAAGAGCACTACCATTTGCATTAGGGAACTAGAAAACCTCTAAATAAAAAACTAAATATTGTTACAATTTTATAAAATTACAATTATTGAGTTTTTTGACATTATCCATTCTTCATTTATGTACATTTTTGTTTAAACAAAAACTGGAGACTTTCTGCAATTAGTGAGCTTTTTAATGTTATGCATCGTCCTGCTTTTCATTTAAATATATTTCTATAGAAATGATAAGCAGGCAGATGGAGAGAGCGCAGCGAGACTGCATGAGCTTTGTACGCCGGTCACTCGGCATCATAATGATGCGTGTTGGAATGACAACTGGCAGGGGAAACCTGGGCCTCTGTGGTGGGAAGCCGGCGGCTAGTCCCCGGAGCTACAGCACTGCCAGCCTCTACATTAGCGAGGACGCCGTGTCTGATGGGCTGTAGCACCACAACAAAACTGTTGACTTGTTGGTAAAAGCGTTTCTGGTTCTGGTGCCACTTGCTGGGAGTCCTACGGCTCTCTTCTCCGTAGCGTCTGAGACCCACTCAATGGGTTTCGGTGCCTGAAGCGTGAAACTGCCGACGTCATATGTCTTCATGGCGTGGCGCTTAGTTAATTAAGCGCCTTGACAACTTTACCTTACCTACAGAAAATTTCGAATTGGGGTGCAGCACTAAGAAGAAACTGGTGAGTAATGGGGGCCTTGCGTTGGCCTGAGCCCTAGGGGGCTCGAAACTGGCTGCACCCCTAAGAAGCAGCTCCCTTGTGTCGTCTCTTGCTCGAGCCAAGGAGCTCTTGTCTGAATACAGATACAGAAAACCTCTGTACTGCGGAGACCAAATGTCGAGCCGGGTTGCAGCATGAAGAATGTCCTGAACAGATGCGAGGAGGCTTGGCTGGTCTCGTCCTGCCTCTTGTCGGAAAGAATTAGGAACCATTTCTGAAGACGTCATTATTAATGTCGAATTCATCTTGACAAAGGCATTTGATGGTAAAACTTGTCACTGTGTTTAATTAATTAAGAACCACGACACGAAAAGTGGCTCAACCTTTATTGGCCTTGACACTAGATATAGATGAATGGTTAAATGCATGCTCCGGCCGCTTTAACCCCATGGAATGAGTCCCTAGTACCCACTGAATAGGAAGCCGGGTGGATCCCAGTGCCGGTCTACACGCTAGGTGTTATGGAATTGAGAAAAATCTCTTGTCTCTACCGGGAATCGAACCTTAGCCGTCCAGCCTTAGCTCGTACCTACTTTTATTTAATTTTTACTAACAGGACAGATAGAATAATAAATAATACAATAAAGTGGACTTCAGTATAATGACACATGAATCCACTTCTGCACTGTATACCCAAAAAATGTATATGATTGCTGCCCATTTACTTTCACGAACCACGCTTATAAAGGCTAATAAGATTATAGGATTTTGATGTATTTTGAAGCATTAGTCACATAATATGATATTTTAAATAGTTTTTATACTTATAATTAGACATTCCTGAAAATGGAAGAATGCTGCCGAAACATGAAGTAAATATTTTGATGAATATGACCATTGCTAGGCAGCGGTTCAATAAGCACGTTCCCGCGGCAAAATACAGACACAGTAAGAGACGAACTGTTGGAGGTAGTGATCTCTCTTCTGTTCGCCCTGTTCGCCCCGAGTTATAACAGAGAGTTCGTAAAAGAGTTCAGTGTTCAGCTGTGGAGTGTTAACCTGTGAACAACGGAAGCTGAAGAAGTGACCGATTCGTAAAAGAGAACCCAGTCGGACACAGTGGAAGAGAAGACACTGGTAGACCAGTAAGAAACGGACCGAGTGTTAGGCAGCCATTGATTGTGAGCTGTTGTAAGAGGCTGTAACTGTAAAGACGTGCCGATAAATCCGATCATCCAACCCAGAACTCATTATTCGTCAAGCAAATTCCTCATGTGTGAGAATATATTATTAGATGGAATAAAATATAGTCCTATCGGCCGTACTTATCACATTATAAAGTCTCTGTAGTAGAGTGGACAGAGAGAAACACAGCAAATACTCTTCGAGGACGCTGCAGGCCGTTTTATGTAACAGTGACATTAGCAAGTGGCACGAACTGAACGGACCTGCACTGACAAACACAAACTGTAACGGGGAAAGCTCTCCAGCTATCAGCAAGAGGCCTGCCCATCCTCAAGCAGTGATATTACTACTTTTATTTTTGCCGAAGCTCTAGAGGAAATAGCAGACCATGCAGTGTCTCTAAATGTTTCCTTTGCGATCTTAAGTCCACCGGTGTTCTTCATTTTAATTTATTAGAGATTCGATCGTACACAAAGGTAATCGACCCTACAGGTAGACCTATCGAACAGCATAAAGTTTTCAGTTAAATATGCAAATGTTAAAAAAAAATATATTACAAGAGCCTTAGGTTGTGCCTTAATGAGATCTATGTTTGTTACGTCTCGTAGGATCGACTGATATTTCCACATGCAACGGAACTTTCTTCCTTGTGAAATTCGTCTACTACGTTCGATGCTGGAGTGAGCAGGGAACATGGGTTAATGTAAATCCGGAACACTAAATCTAATGGAGAGCCTGCAAACAAGCCCACTTTTACAAATGAAACATTCAGATGAGCACGCAAACTTGCTTTTATGCTTCACTGATTATTCGCAACTTGTTGCTGTACTCACGCACTGCAGTCTCCTTCCTTGGGGCCTCTGCTGGCACGCCCACCCCCCTACGGCGCTGTTCCCGGCTGCGAACTTGAGAACTGCAGATAAAAACTAATTCGCTAGAGGCAGCGCAGGAAATCCCATCTTGGCAGTCTGACGTGCCATGGAGACTGGACCAGAGTGTGAGGGAAGTCAGCCAAATTGCTCTTAATTATGTAATTAAACACTATGTCATTAATGCATATGGAGGAGTGAAGGCAAAGCTCCACCATTCTTGCCCTCTTAACCTAGGCACGGTTGAGAAACACTGCACTGGGGGGGGTGAGTGGTTAGCGTTACGCATGAACTCGGAGTACCCATGGGACAGGAGTCTGGGTGGGTCCCAGAGGCGGTCTGGAATCTATAGACAAGAAAAACAATTTTTGCCTTTACCGGGAATCGAAACTCGGTCGTCCATCCCTAACCACTATACCGACAGAGTAACGCCGCGGAGGTCGGCATGAAATTCAATGTTATGAAAGACTGCGTAAAAATAAAACTCTGTGAAAGTATTTTCTTGAGTGAGGGAAACTATTGCCAACACTGAAAGGTCGGCTTTCGAGGAGGCGAATATTCAGAATTTCTGGCCCTGGGATATGATACCGTAAAGCGCTGTTCTCTGGGTGGTTACGTCCACCACAAACCTCGCGCCGTGGCCTAGACCTCCCAACTCTTGCCGGGTTGTGGCACCGGGAAGAAAAGCGAAAGCCTGTAAGAACAAATTGCTGCTGTGTTGGACAAACATGAAAAGCTGGAGGTTCTAAAAGGTGAGGCAACCATTAATAGTTTGTTTAGTCCCGTACAGCTATGAATATTTCTGCGGCTGACCATTCTATTGTGGCTATTGACTGAAGACGGGAGCACCGCTATGTCCATACTCACACATGCGCACGCGCGCACACGCATGACATCATGTCAGTCAGATGCAGGGACACAACTTGGAAGGAAGTCGGCAACAGTCATGTTTCCTCAGGTAAGCGTTTCGTAATATCCAGTCTCACTTGCGGACGCAGATCTATACAATGCAAAAGAACAAAACTCACTAGACTGGATAATATTGTATTTTAGAATTCTCCTGCACTAGCTTTATCACAGCGCAATCTGCAATGCAGCTTTGTGGTTGGAACACCTCCTAGTCCACGTCTTCTTAAGTAGGCAGTCCCCTGAAACTGGAGTCTCCAAGGATTATTCATCGGGCAAAATTTTAATTTGATAAAGGTTTTATGCTTAAGCCACCTGCCATCATTTCGCTAATTCACAACATAACAAGTAGGAAATATGCTCTGTGCACAGTCACAAAAATACATTCAGAAGCTGAATAGTTTTGCACTTCGGCGAAACAACACCAAGGGGTGTCTATCTGAACTTATGCAACGCACAGTGGCCGCGCGGTCTAAGGCATGAACTGTCTTCGCACGCTGAAACACTGGGCTCGTGGGTTCGAATGGATGCCTCCATTGTTATCCTGTGTTTGTGTTGTTCTGTGTGTAGGTAAAGTTCTTGTGACGGGCTGATCCCCTGTCCAGGGAGCCCTACCGACTCTGAATGCGATTAAGAAACCGGAAAATCTGCCAAGGTCGAAAGGGCTGTAGAGCCATGGGGGAAAATTTAGATTTTTATCTACTGAGTTATGATAGCATGCTGTCTCCTATCACCTGAAGATGGAAGGAGCAAGCTCCTCCGAAACTTTCCTAAGCACATACGGGACTACACGTTGTCGTAAGTTAGAAGACCAAAATCAAAATTTTCACAGCCGGGCAGACATCAAACCTCATGATTAAAAACATACCTGTAAGGCAAATGGCCGTCCGCTAATGTTCTGTCCAGTACCGCTTCATTACATGTACATATATACTAACGGTAAGTTATGTAATTGAAGAGATTGTGTTTGCTATGGCTATATAGGAAACGATAGAAAGACAGTTTGGACGGAATATAAAAGACGGTTGATCAAAGGTAAAAAAAAATTATAAACCCACAAGAAGGAAAAGAACAGGAAAACAAAGGTGACGCTATAAAGAGATTTGAACCCGGTACAAAAAAAAAAAAAACTCCGTGGTCTGTAGTTCGCAAGCGAACTATACTGACCGAGCGACCGCCGCTTGTCGGCGAAGTTAGTGCCAATTTTAGCAGATAGAGGGTATCACGTGGTCAGTGCAACGGATTCTCACGGCCGTTAATTTCAGTTTTCTAGACCGGAGCCGCTACTCTTCCATTCAAGTACCCTTACGAGGCTGAGTGTACTCCGGATTTGAACCCAGTACAAGAATATTAACTACCCTATCCGCGGGCGCAGTATACCAAAATGCACACTTTGATAGGTGAAGGTGCAAGTGCAGATCTCCCGATAAACCCCCTCTCCTTGAGCAGAGCACGACTCCATGCTGTCAAACTAATCTGACAGCAATAATTTACGGAGGCGTATCGACGTCGGAACAAATCATCCTGTGAACCAAAATTAAAAGTTTAAACCAGCTACTGTTTCGTGAAGACGTGTCTTTGAAATCTCTCTCTCTTTCGCACGGCTATAACGCATTAAGAGCGATTTCCCTTCGCGTACTTCGGAAACTTTCAGTTGATACACATGCATAACAAGTAGGCTCTATATCCCGATTTTTGCGTACTCTTATATTCGCGATTTAGTCTCCGAAATATCGAATAATTAAGCGCCGCATCCCCATATATACGTGATTTGTTATGCCCCTTTCTTAGTTTCTCCGGGTGGGGTGAGATTGAGTTCAATTGATACGCCTGCCACTAATTAGCCTATTGTACTCGTATCAGCCCCGGATGAGAGATGATGAGTGAGGAGTGTGAATGAGAATTGGCAGTGTACTTGGAGAGAACCTGCCCCAGTGCCACTTAGTCCACCACAAAACCCACATGACCTGACCCGGGCTCGAGCACGGGCCGACAAGGTGGGAAGCCGGTGACTAGCCCCTTAAGCTATGGCGCGGCTTTGTTGTCCTCTACTGAGGCTCATATCTGAATTCCATTGTTGCTGTGTCCCATGTGGAAACGTGAGCATTGCCACTTGCGGAGCAGAGAAGTAATTGAACACATGTAAAATGGTTCTTGCACATTATTAAAACGGCATTTATAGCTACAAACTCGCCAGTGAGAAGTAACCCACTGGTTTTACAGATGCTTGTGTTTGCTTTGGTTGTCACGTGGGTACGGTATGGGCTGGCCAGCGACCTGCTGGCTTCCAATTACTCCAAAGTGGCTCGCTCTGGAACAGCGTACAGTAGTGCCTCTGTCAAGATCGGCCATAATCTGTGAGTACCGAAACAATTTGCAGAGTCCAGCAGCTGCATGGCTTGTGCTGTACGGTTGTGCAGAAGTGTGACTGTGTGCCTTTGCATCCCTCAGGGCTGATGTACCGCACAACACCAATATCAGCGTCATGATCGGGGTTGAGCCAGACTCTCGAGCAAGCACCAACAGCTTCGTCGTTTACGCGAAGAGTTTTACAGAGGACGCAGGTAGGTCTGGGTGTCTCAGCCCATCAGGGCTATGGCAATGGATGGTTATTTGCAGGAGTTGAGTGAGACCTCATTCTTTGGCAGGAATCTGGGTGACAGACAAACTATCCAACTGGCTGAATAATCCCTTGTTTAAGTTGACAGGTTTCTGTCTAATTATAATAACTGACAAACATGTTAACTGTACAATTAACTAGATAAGTAAGTAATCAATTAAGCGGCCTCCGTAGTCTAGAGGTAACGTTCCCACCTCATGACTCGTAGTACGCGGGTTCAAATACCCGGCGGAGGTCGTCGAATTTTTAAGGGCGGAGAAATTCAGGGAACAAGTCCTCCGGGAGGGACTTTAAGCCGTGGGTCGCGTGTCGTAGCTTTACGGCACGTAAAAGAACCTCATATCTCCAAAGGAGGTCACTGAGCCAAAATTCCGGACGTTTCCCGCCCAACAGCAGTCTCTAATACCTCTGGTAGATGGGGGAAGCATTATAGATACCTCTCAGCTAGTAGAGCCGGTCTCGCTGGTTGGGCGGGACTGATGGTAAGCACCAGTACCGGTAGGATATAGAGACTGGTAGAAATCATAGAGGGAAGCACAATGGACCAATACAGGTCTAAGTGCATGGGGAAACCCACCCTCTCCAATAACTAACTAACTAATTAACTAAGTAATCAATTGATTTTGTAGCTAGGCAAACTGGTTAAATAACTGAACGACCAATTAAATGCCAGGCTAACTAATTAATAAAGCAACAAACTGATTTTTCATCATATAATAACACTCGTTATGTCAACCACTTTCATCATCAATTTACAGTTGCTATCTGACCATCACAGCAAGTACAAACTACAAGGGTATTAGGGAAACGTGCCCCCTGTTCTTATGCACTGCTGTATGAAGCATGGGGACATCAGCGTAAAGCTCCATGCATTCTAGGAGTCAGATCCTGGGAGAGGTTAACTTTACGCTTCGGCTGCTTTACCTTTGATGGAGAAGCCTCCAGTAGCTATTAATACATGTAAGCAATCGTAAAGTTCTTCGTTCTGCACTCATTGTTACCTTGGCAACCACAGAACAGAAGGCAGTTTGAGAATATAACTGAACAAAGACAGTCTACTGGTTTCTGCACATACGAACTACAGGGGTAGACATTGTTGTTTCAGTTATAACCATTTGAGTGGAAATATCTTTCCGTTTCCAGAAAACCAAAGCAGTGAGAGGAACCTCCCGATATCTGAAGC
The DNA here is from genome assembly GCF_002891405.2 of Cryptotermes secundus. NCBI lineage: Eukaryota > Metazoa > Arthropoda > Insecta > Blattodea > Kalotermitidae > Cryptotermes > Cryptotermes secundus. The sequence continues at coordinate 483,475 of NW_019734313.1, forward strand.
CAGGATGACGTCAAGCAACACGGACTTCAAGTCCGCACTCAGCCACCTGGCGCAGGATGTGCGATACTACACAAGACCAGTGTACAGGGCACAGGACAGAAACGGGGGTCCTGAGCCACTAACCTCCGTTCATCACTCCCAAGACTCAACTAAAAGAGGCACTGACCAGTCACCTCCTACAGCAAACTACTCACACTACAAGGCACCGCAAATCTCTCGATACACAGAAGCGACACAAGATAAAGCCTCCGGTTTAAACGACTCTGACAGGGAGCCGCTACCTCAAGACCCTTACAGCGGACCAGATTCATACCACACAACTCCTCCAGCTCCCCCCAAGTCTCCACTGCCACCGCCCACGGACATGCTTCAGCTGCAACCGCCGAAAAAATCTCCCATGTCTAATATTTTTAAATACGACCCCCAAAAATCGAAAGAGCCCGTCGTGCAGCCCGTGGATACCTATCGAATTCCGCCATCGACAGACTTCTACAAATCGATTGTATCTAATTATCGATCTCCAGATCCAAAAGAGCTCTACACAGCCTCAGTGGAAAATTACCAACTTCAACCACCGAAAGAAATTTATGAACCTGAGATAGATGCGTACCAACACGCGAGACCAAAAGAATCCATGAAGTCACCTGAGCAGATCTACCAACCCCCAAAGCCAAAGGATTCTTTAACACTTCATATGGGCATGTACCAACCTCCAAACCTCAAATATTATTACAAACCACCAATAGATTCCCATGAGCCTCCACTAGCAAAAGAACCCCACAAGCCCCCGTTGGTTCTCTCCCCAGAATTCTACAAATCTTCTATGGAAGCAACCAAACCATCGAAAGATCCTCATGACGTGCCTCCGTCGGCAGACTCACTGATTCATCATTCCTCTCCATCAGAAGATGTCAATGATCATCGTCCACAAGAGCCCTCCTATACCGCGCACTTGCAAGACGACGTATATGTAGACTACGACCCTTCTTCACATAGTCACAAGGAAAAGTTACATGAGCATGACCATCCTCATGATCACGATCATTCTCAAGAATATGTGTACTCTCATCACGAACCTCCTGCCCCACCCAAAAATTCATACGGAGCTCCGCCACCCCCCTCGAAAGACACATACGGACCTCCTTCCTCTCCATCAAGACAACCGTATGGAACTCCACCACCCCCATCGAAAGACATATACGGGGCTCCACCCCCGCCAAAAGACATATATAGAGATCGGCCTCCCCCTCCAAAAGGTTCATATGCAGTTCCGCCACCTCCGCCCAAAGAAACATATGGAGCTCCGCTACCTCCACCACCTCCGCCAAAAGATTCATATGGAGCTCCGCCGCCTCCGCCAAAAGATTCATATGGAGCTCCGCCCCCTCCGCCAAAAGATTCATATGGAGCTCCGCCCCCTCCAAAGGAACCATATATGTATGATGCGTCGCCATATCACCATGCCTACGGTGCCCCACCAGCCCCACCCATGGCACCGCCTCCCCCGCCGCCACCGAAACGCAAGCGCTTTGGCTATTACCAGATTGGCCGGAAGCTGTACCTGATCCCCGCCTACTTCACCGCCCTCTTCATCCCCTACGTGCTGGCCCTCATCATTAAATCCGTGTTGAAGCGCAAGGTTCGCGCGCCTTTCAACTACTGGGCAGCAACACAGAGCAGGGAGCTGGGCCCTGACGTCACGGCAGAACGCGTCGCGAGGGTCGCGAGGGCCCTGCAGGCGGCAGGGCGCAGGTACAAGTGAAGTGGGCCACTTCTGTGCTGTAAGGCCTAAATAAACCAAAATTCGTTCAACTGTTGGAGATTTTAGGAGAATATTTAGGTCTCGCTGTGATGTAGGTAGGGGTTATTTATATTTCACTGGTTCCCGGAAACAAACAGCACACGAAATTGGGAGATCGCGCGTCTGTGAAGCTGCTGAACTGACTGCGGTGAAAAGTTGCAAATGGATACGCGTCTGGAAGAGAATTCTCTATAGAAATGTAATTTTGTCGTTACTGGTTCACTACAGAACTTCCCCTACACGAGGCCGCAGTCAGACTAGCAATTTGCTAGGAAACACTAGATTAAGACAACAAATAACCTATAAGATATAAGGTTTTATATTTTTATTTGAAACATTTTTCGATACGATGTATATTTAACGAAATAAAAACAAATTAATATGTTTCTCTAGTCCTACTTAGCTTTGTTAAAAAGACTTTCAAATATGCTTCAAGTTAAGCACAACTTGGAGCCCATTTGTGTCACGAAGGTCCACCATATGATGATTAGTATAACAGACGAGAAGGGATTAACACGTGTTTACAGTAAATGAACGGCGAGAACACTGTTGAATGAAAGTTTGTAAACATGGCGCTTGGACACTGGAGTCCATTTTTCCAAGCTTGTCATGTAGGCTTCGTTCCGTGCGCTTCCCAGCCAACCGGCTTATCGTTCCCTGACATGCAGTCTCACCTACTGACGCCATCGTTAAGTAAATCATAAATAAATGTATAAAATAAAATAAATTAAAATTACACTGTGGCAGTGAGTGACATTTTCAAGTAATTTAAAAGCAATCTACATAGTTCACATGCAAACGCTGCAGTTTTCATGAAATTATTCTGATATTGATTGAATTTTAAGTCCAGAAAGACTACAAATTGAGCATTCGTGTTCTGTCATTATTACTGTACAATAGGAAACAAAACGGAATGTTTGCGCGTTTCTTCAATAAATATCTGGTGAGAAGTCACTAGCAAAGAGTACTTAGGGCAGAGAATCCTAGCGGATTCAGTAGCTCTTGTGTTCTGAACCTCCGTCCTTAGGAACACAAGAGTAGAGTGGGGCCACTCTCCGAGACACAACTTGGCAAGACATCTAGACGCCTCTAACGGCTATGGGTTCAGCCATGCGGCAATCTTAATGGAATCAAGGTGCGCCATGAGGTACAAACTGCCGAAAAAGATTTTTTCCGATCTGAAAATTCACCTTTCTTCGAACAGGTAACTTCGCGCCCAGTCACACATCTGCAGATCATCATGTTCCTATGTTTTATTCAGTTACTATAACAACTGATGCTTTCCTACTTGACGCGCAGGCGTGTGGGTGCGTGTGCAGTGTCAGAGAGCTTCTGCCAAGTTCCAAAGCAGACACTGCGTCTGGTAAGGATATTGTGTACTTAAACATAAGGAGCCAGCGGTCTTCAACCACTCGATTACAGTTTCGACTTCCGGTGAGGACTTCGCTGGCCGAGTTCGTACGTTGTGCAATAGAAACAAGCCTAGGTGTCCCTAATTACTTGCTGTTGACTACTAACCAGCCGGACAGATATGCAGATTGCTTTGGTAGCACTAAAATGTATAGGCAGGTGCAGTATGCGGTGTAGGAGAGCTCTAATGGCAGGTGTGAAACAACAAACCCGCTACACGACTCTGTCTGATGGTCAGACGAAAGGCAGCCACTGTGAGCAGCCATGACTTCGCGGGTAAGTACAATGGGACGAGATAACAAGCCATCGGCAGATGGACAAGTTTGGTACTTCCAAAAATCTGATCGTTCACATTCTGCTTAGTTTTCGAAGCGCTAAACGTCACACGCACAGTCTGTCAGTTGTGGCACGTAAAGTAACCCGAGCTGAAAGTGTTTCGAAACAAAGTGCTCGAGAAAATACGAAGGAAACTGGAGGCAACTTTATTTGAATTAAAAGAGCGGTGCTGGTAGCAAGAAGAAAGCCGTCTTCTGGGGTGTGGCGCCGTGTAGATATTGTGTTAACCGAAGTTTCGGAGGGATGTAACGCCTCCATCTTCAGGGTAGAACAAAAAGGAAAATCTGCGAGCAGGGAACAAGTGTGAGTAGGTGCTAACAGACTAATGTCGAGTCTGTTAACACCTGCTCCCAGAAAACTACTTTCTTCAAAGTCACCGCTGTGAAAAGCTCAAATTTACGTAATACGTATGTAACTTCCTGTGTCTTCAGTAGCACGTTAAACCTGTCTGCCCCGTTCACAGTACGTATCAAAGAAAAATAGAAGAAGAACTCCTATAATATAAGTTAGATTTAGCGGGAGTACAGGAGGTCAGTTGGGACGGAGGTGGCATCGCACAAGCAGGCTAATATACATTTTTCTATGGAAAGGGGAATGAAAATCAGGAATTAGGTACAGCTTTTTTTTTGTACCTAAGAGAATCGTATCAGCAGTTAGGAGGGCAGAGTTCGTTAGTGACAGGATATCATATATAATGCTAAAAGGTGTCTGGTGTGATATCGTTATGAATGTTCACGCCTCAACAGAAGATAAAATTGATCACATAAAGGACAGGTTCTATGATGCACTAGAAGATGTATTTGATAAATTTCCGAAGTACCCTATGAAAATGTTGTTAGGAGATTTCAATGCCAAAGTAGGGAGGGAAGACATTTTCAAACCAACTACTGGGAATGAGAGTTTGCATGAAATTAGTAATGATAATGGAGTCAGAGTAGTAAATTTTGTCGGAACCAAGAATCTTACTGTCAAAAGTACAATGTAACCACATCGTAACATTCATAAATTTACTTGGACATCTTCTGATGGGAAGATACACAATAAGTAGACCACATTTTGAAGGATAGGAGACGGCACTAAAGTACACTTGATGTCCGATCATTCAGGTCAGCAGACTGTGATACTGACCACTGCCTGGTGGTGGCAAAGGTTAGGGAAACACTGGCGGTGAGCAAACAACGCACACAGAGTTCATATGGAGAGGTTCAATCTCAAGAAATTAAATGAGGTACAGGGTAAAGAGCAGTATCGTGTTGAAATCTCAAATGGGCTCGCGACTTTGGAAAACTTGGTCACTGAGGTGAATGTTAATAAAGCTTGGAAAATTATTAGAGAGAATATCAAAATTTATGCCAAAGAGAGTTTAAGTTATTATGAACTGAAGAAACATAAACCATAGTTCGATGAAGGATTCTCAAAATTATTATACAAAAAGAAACAAGCCAAATTTCAGTGGTTACAGAATCCAAGCGACATAAATGGGGATAATCCGAACAATATAAGACGTGAAATCAGCAGGCATTTCAGGAACNACCAGCCCTTTTGAGGTTGAAAGTGCTATTGCAAAATTGAAAAGGGTATATAACGCCAGGTAGTGATCAAATTCTGGCAGAACTTTTACAAGCAGGAGGCGAAATATTACATTATAGGATCCATGAGCTAATTACTTCTATTTGGCATAAAGAAAAATTGCATGATCAGTGGAAGGAGTCTATTATTGTAGCAGTTCACAAGAAGGGCGATAAAACTGGCTGTAGTAATTATCGCGGGATATCACTGCTATCAACTTCATATAAAATGTTATCCAATATTCTTCTGTCAAGGTTGAGTCCATACATAGATGAAATTATTGGGGATCATCAGTGTGGGTTTCGACGTAACAGATCAACTGCTGATCAGATCTTTTGCATTCGTCAGATATTGGAGAAAAAATGGGAGTGCAATGAGAGAGTACATCAGCTATTTGTAGACTTCAAGAAAGCCTATGATTCAGTTAGGAGGGAAGTATTGTACAATAATCTGTTAAACTTTGGTGTACCCATAAAACTAGTTAGGCTAATAAAAATATGTTTGAACGAAACGTATGTTAAAGTCCGTATAGGTAAATATTTGTGTGGTAATTTTCTTATCCAGAATTGTCTAAAACAAGGAGATGCTTTATCGCCACTCCTTTTCAACTTTGCCTTAGAATATGCCATTAGGAAAGTCCAGGGAAACCAGGTGGGACTGAAATTAAACGGGACACATCAGCTGTTGAGGAGGTTGGTCTAGAAGTAAACACAGAGAAAACTAAGTACATGTTGCTGTCTCATCACCAGAATGCAGGGCAAAATCATGACATAAAGACAGGAAACAGATGTTTTGAAAGTGCGGCACAGTTCAGATATTTGGGAACGACGATAACCTACCAAAACCTGATTCAGGAGGAAATTAAGAGGAGATTGAACTCGGGTAATACTTGTTACCATTCAGTCTAGAGCCTTTTGTCTTCCCGTCTGCAGTCCAAAAACATAAAAATTAGAATATACGAAACTATAATTTTGCTTCCTCTTCTGTTAGGATGTGAAACTTGGTCTCTGACATTAAGGGAGGAACATAGACTGAGGGTGCTTGAGAACAGGTTGTTGAGGAGAATATTTGGACCGAAAAGGGATGAAGTGACAGGAGGTTGGAGAAAACTGCACAATGAGGAGCGGCCCAGTGGAGGGCTCTTGCGAAGACAGTGAAGAACCTTCGGGTTCCATAAAATGCTGGGAAATTCTTGAGTAGTTAACAACTGGTGGCTCCTCAAGAAGGGCTCAGCTCAATAAAGTTCTTAGTTAGTTAGTTATTAATATGGCTCGCCCAGAAGTACCAATAAGACAGACTCGTGATGAGAAGTGTCTGGTTCAGTTGGAACACTGGAAAATCGGGACTGCGTTTACAGGAATATTTTTAGTCTTACACTAAAATGGGATTCCCTCGCATTCCGCAGGCTTACTGTTTCTCATTTGAGGTCTAAATAAATTCTCCAATTAAGAGCGTCGTCAAATCTCGAACTATTCCAGCGATTAATACTGAATATCATCTGTAAGTTCGTGACGATGGTGAAATAATCAGTGATCAATTTTTAGGCATTTCGAAGACTAAAATCTGTCTGCGTCATTGGATAAGAAAATGTACTGTGCTGGACAAATCGATATAAATAGCATCTATCTGTGGACCGAAAGTAAGAAGACGGGGCGATGGATAATGTCCAAACTGTCTATCAGTACACTAAGAATAATGTTACTACGTAACGAAAGTCTTCTCTCTTAATTAAAATGTGTTCATTTGAAATGCAATGTTCTTGCAGGGACTGGTCCTACCTCTGGTCGTCCATTTTATCTTAACGTGGCTACAAGATGGAGACGCTAAGCCGCAGCTCTTTGCTCCAGCCTACGCAACTGTGACGCGCATTGGAAGCGCCACCTCTGCTAACAAGTCGGAGAGTACTGCCGGGTACGTGACAACAGTTGGCTACTTTTATGAAATTCAAAATCTGAACACCCAACTGTCTACTTCAGGGTTCTCAGGGAAGGTACCTTTTTTTCAGAACCCAATTATTCACTTACGTCCAGTTGTTCTCCTGCTTTCGATCGTAATACGGACATAGTGTAAATGTTACAGACATAAAGTCAAAGATATTAATGAAAATTGCCTATTAGCCCAAGTATACGCAAGGTTTTCTTTTCAAATACAGATTCGTATAAAAGGGGAAGATGATGATTATGAGGAGCTTAAGTGTTAATTCTAGTGGTATTTGTAAAATGCCTAGAAATATAGTATTTATTTGAATTTATTGCTTATTAATGATATAATTTTTACATATTTTTGCTTATAACCCTGGGAAATAAATGCCATATTCAAGTTTGTAAAAAAACATTTAGCTTAATTAACTCCTTACAAAAACACGGGGTCGCCTTATATGGCACGTATTAACGTTGTTACTGGAGTCCTGACAAGCTGTTTACTTACGGTACTGATGTCGGGGTGCCGAAGCTCTGTGGAGTATCTGTATTGTATCAATGGCTCAGAGAACACGTTTTCTTTTTAAATATCGCATTGACGTATCAGCCATGCCTGAAGAGCGTGGTCGGATCACATATTTGTTTACGTACCTCTTTGTAAGAAACGTTTGACATCAACTTGTGCTCCTCTCAACGCGCGTCCACATTTCTCGTGCTCTTGCTCGTGTGACTCGCTATGCTTGGAGTAATGTGGATGATATGACAAGTCACGAGACAAGCAAATTTAAAATTTTTAATTTAAAAACTATAGCCAATAAATTAAAATACGACTACAGCCTATACACACTACGAGTAAATATACGGATCCTCACGCGCCGAAGCCTGGCGAGCAACTGAAGTAGTGTGGTCGAAGATTTACGAGCACAAGTAAAAGCCAGACGAGTCTCCCGACGAGCACAAGCCTGGCGAGCACGAGTAATGTGGGCGCGCCTTGATACAGAGCACCCGCCGTTTCATTGGCAGCACATCGCCACTCATCCCAGTGAAAACAGACTGAATATCGCACTCACTCCGTTAGCTTCCACTAGACAGGCTTACTGAGCTCTTCAAATTCATACACAATGGCTATCTCTCACTTTCGGTGATCAACAAGCTCTCAGAAAGCAACGATTTTCACCTATCTTGAGCGAGTATCGTACAATATAATTCACTTCTTCGGACTAGAGATAAATATCGGCAACACGAATTACCTAATTCACAGGGCTGATGAGTCACGTGATGCCAACAGCACGCGCTTTCGGAGCTATCTACCGGATCCCAGCGGAACTCTGCAGTACCCTCTGAACTACATTCATTTGCCTACGGCGGAAACGAAAACAACTTCAGAGAGTCAAGGTAAGTCTACATTTAATTAAATCTTTAGAATATGCACTTATTAATTATATATTTTTTTGTTATTGCTAGTGGGGTGGGACTAAGTCCCTTGTACTGCGGCAAATTCTGGCCTATTGTACCAGCCCCAGATGATAGGTGAGGGTGGTTGTGGAGCAATTGGTGGAATGAAGATTGGCAGGGGAAACCGAAGTACTCGGAGAAAACCTGCCCCAGGGCCACTTTGTCCACCACAAATCCCACTTGAAAAGACCCGGGATCGAACCCGGGAAGCCAGCGACTAACCGCTTGAGCTATGGCGCGGCGTAAATATAGGATTACAATATTTGTATCTTCAGCAGCTATGGCTTAGTTGTTCAGTAATCATAGCAATAAATACATATGATATACAGGATTTATGTATCACTTGTATTACTCAATTGTCCATTGCCACGAGAACAAAAGCGTAGGGTAGTTCTGATCACACACGAAGCAGATATGCTACTAGAATTTCATGTGTCTCTTTCCAGATATTCGTCATGATGCCAGAAATGGACCTGTATATTCGAACTCTCCAGTTATCTACCTGCCATACAATCACAAAATTACCGCGTCTGATCTACAGTACTACAAGCATCCTGTCTACATAGCAGAGGAACGTCCCACTGACCTCAGTCACCAGAAAACACAAGCCAGTAAACCACCTTCATCTTTAGTGGAGTTGAAGGACTTCTTTACAAACCACCCCCTGGACCTGAGTCGTTATGTTTCGCACATGAATGCAAATGAGTCTACAAAGCTACACACGTTCAGTTCTCAGAAAGCTGGTCTCTACAGATTAGACAAAATCACAGAACATTCTCATGAACCTGATACTCCTCTCTCTGAGTACAACGACGAAGAACATAATCTCAAAGGATCTCAAATATACTCAGAATCTCAGGATTCAGAAGAACCTGAAAATAATCCAGATTCATATAACCCCACAAACAACTTTTACAAAAATTCTGCCTATTTCATTCCTCCGTCAGGAATTTTCGACTTGGCTCCAAATTCGTCTCAAGGTTCGCACACGAGAGATCCGTATGATGGTCCTGATTCATACAATCCTCCACCTTACGGATCATCAGTTAAAGATTCAGACGGAAGATTCCCACCTCTGGATTCGTATGAACCTAACAATCACTTTTCACAAAACAACCACCCCATATCCCTTATGGAAACGAATAAATCTCCATCATCTACGCAAAATCATAAACCCCCACCATCTATGCATACATCCACATCCCAACCCCCCGCATATAAGTACAGAAATAAATCGCCTATGAATGTTTACCAACCTCCACAGCTACTGGGCGTTTATACTCCTCCATCATACACTCATGCTGACAGTTCGTTAGTTGCGAATGCTTATCAGCCTCCATCCTCCATGTATAAGGCTCCAACATCTGTGGGTACTTATAATGATCTTCCATCTTCTATGGAGACTAATAAACATCCAGGAGATAAGGATGACTACAAACCCCCACCATCTACTCATACTGGCACTAACGCATATAAACCATCATTTGTGGACACTTACAAACAATCGGTACAACCCATGGAGACTTACAGTCCTTCAGCACCTATGGGTACTCATAAGAATACATCAATGGTCGATACTCACAAATATCCTTCACCTGGAGATCCTCACGAACCTCCATCATCTGCGGATTCTTATAAACATCCTTCGTCTCTAAGTACTGACAAGCCACCACCTGTAAGTTCCGACTCTGACAAGTCTGAACCACAGAAGTATTACTGGCACCTTCACAACTTTCCGTCTTATGAACCGCACACCAATACGGATGCAGCAATAAAACATTCTTACACAGTACCACAATTAGAAGGCAAACCCGAACAGACTGTTTCGTCCGCAGACCAACCTCCTGAAGATGATGAATATCTGCAACACGATACACACAGCCATTACAATGACCACACACATGAACACCATCATGATCCTGACGAACATTCCCCACACTATCATGGTCACGGTCCTGACGAACATTCCCCTCATTATCATGATCACGATCCTGACGAACATTCCCCTCACTATCATGATCACGGTCCTGACGAACATTCCCCTCATTATCATGATCACGATCCTGACGAACATTCCCCTCACTATCATGATCACGGTCCTGACGAACATTCCCCTCATTATCATGATCACGATCCTGACGAACATTCCCCTCACTATCATGATCACGGTCCTGACGAACATTCCCCTCATTATCATGATCACGATCCTGACGAACATTCCCCTCACTATCATGATCACGGTCCTGACGAACATTCCCCTCATTATCATGATCACGATCCTGACGAACATTCCCCTCACTATCATGATCACGGTCCTGACGAACATTCCCCTCATTATCATGATCACGATCCTGACGAACATTCCCCTCACTATCATGATCACGGTCCTGACGAACATTCCCCTCATTATCATGATCACGATCCTGACGAACATTCCCCTCACTATCATGATCACGGTCCTGACGAACATTCCCCTCATTATCATGATCACGATCCTGACGAACATTCCCCTCACTATCATGATCACGGTCCTGACGAACATTCCCCTCATTATCATGATCACGATCCTGACGAACATTCCCCTCACTATCATGATCACGGTCCTGACGAACATTCCCCTCATTATCATGATCACGATCCTGACGAACATTCCCCTCACTATCATGATCACGGTCCTGACGAACATTCCCCTCATTATCATGATCACGATCCTGACGAACATTCCCCTCACTATCATGATCACGGTCCTGACGAACATTCCCCTCATTATCATGATCACGATCCTGACGAACATTCCCCTCACTATCATGATCACGGTCCTGACGAACATTCCCCTCATTATCATGATCACGATCCTGACGAACATTCCCCTCACTATCATGATCACGGTCCTGACGAACACTCCCTTCACTATCATGATCACGGTCCTGACGAACATTCTTCACACCACCATTATCACGATCCTGACGAACATTCCCCTCACTATCATGATCACGATCCTGACGAACATTCCCCTCACTATCATGATCACGGTCCTGACGAACATTCCCCTCACTATCATGATCACGGTCCTGACGAACATTCCCCTCATTATCATGATCACGATCCTGACGAACATTCCCCTCACTATCATGATCACGATCACGACGAACATGAAATATCTGGTGTTCCACCGTCAACTAAATATCACTCCTATCAACATCCACCGCCATCTGTACATAAAGGAAAACACACACCTCTTCCAGAAGAACAGTCCCCCCCAAAAGATACGGCTGGAACTCCCACACCCCCGTCAGAAGTAATGGTCAAACATAATGAATACCACGACCACGTGTATGATCCTCACCATCATGAAACATCTGCTGCTCCTCCACCAACTAAATATCACTCATATCATCATCCACAGTCATCTGTGCATAAAGGAAAACATACATCTCTTCCAGAAGAACCGACCACACCAAAAAATATGGCTGGAACTCCCTCATCACCTTCAAAAGAAATGGTAAAACAGAGCCATTCCCATGGCAACATGTATGATCATGAGCCTCACGATCATGACGATCATCCACCGCCATCCGTATACTCAGATCATTCATCTCATCCACACCAAGATTACATTTACGATCATGATCCTCGCGATCATCCACAGCCATCCGTATACATAGATCATTCATCTCATCCACACCAAGATCACATTTACGATCATGATCCTCATGATCATTATCCTCACGATCATGATCACGACGATCATCCACAGCCATCCGTATACATAGATCATTCATCTCATCCACACCAAGATCACATTTACGATCATGATCCTCATGATCATTATCCTCACGATCATGATCACGACGATCATCCACAGCCATCCGTATACATAGATCATTCATCTCATCCACACCAAGATCACATTTATGATCATGATCCTCACGATCATTATCCTCACCATCATGATCACGGTCCTGACGAACATTATTCGCACCAACATCAGTATGATCAGGGTAACCAAAAACTGCCTGCTGCTCCACCACTAACTAAATATCAACATCATCAACTGCCATCTCCCCCGTCCCCTCCACCCTCAACAGAAGGCATGGTCGGAGCTCCCCCATCCCCGCCAAGAGGTATGCTAGGGGCTCCCCCGTCCCCTTCAAAAGATATGGCTGGAACACAGCCACCCCCTCCGAGAGATACATACACAACTCCAAAGTACATGTATGTAACCCCTCCACAGCCTCCAAAATATATGTACATAGCTCCCACACCCGCTTCAGAAAGTATATACCCCCCAAAAGGTTCATACGGAGCTCCGCCGCCTCCTCTAACTTACGGAGCTCCACACCTTTTTAACTATATACATGGAACTCCTCCACCTCCCCCAAAGGATATGTACGGGGCTCCTCCACCTCCCCCAAAGGATATGTATGGGGCTCCTCCACCTCCCCCAAAGGATATGTATGGAACTCCTCCACCCCCTCCAAAGGATATGTACGGGGCTCCTCCACCTCCCCCAAAGGATATGTACGGGGCTCCTCCACCCCCTCCAATGGATATGTATGGAACTCCTCCACCCCCTTCAGACATGTACGGAGTTCCACAGAACGACACAAAGCCAATGGAAGGGAAACCGTTCATCACGTACTACAATTTTGGACGCAAACTATGGCTTCTGCCACTCTACGCTGGAGTCGTCTTCATGGCGCATGTGCTACTGTTACTTCTGAAGGCCATTTCAAGGCACAAGATCCTCGCCCCTTACAGTTTCTACACTAGCATACACGGCAGGAATCTCGAGTCAGCTTCGCAGCGTGAGCTGGACAGCACTACAGAGCACGTCACGAAGGCTTTGGATAAAGCAGAGTATCAGTTCATGTAAATAAATAAACCAAATAATAAATACACATCTGAACCAGTCAGTACATTGTTTCCATGACTTTAGAGCGGACAGCTCCAGTTTTGTGAGCCGCGATGAGACCTGTTAGGCCCTAACTATGTAATGCCATGCATCTCATTACTGGCAGCTCGCTGAAACATGTAGCATGCACCAAAACGATTTTAATTTTACTTTCTCACAAAATATTGCTTCTGGATATTTCAAATGCAGATATACTGCACACGCTTATGTCTTGATTATTTAACCCCTTAAAACACGAATGACAAAAAATACGAGAGGGCAATAAAAAAGAAGATAAGGAGGAGTCAGACAGGGCGGCGACGGATGTTTATTTCAGGATAAGAAAGCGCATAATTTCTGATAAGAGCAGTATAAAGAGGAAGACTCCAAAGTGACACAAAAGTAGCGAAACTTTGTCCTGTTTTACATCAAAGTACGAACACAATCAAAGGAACCTTCCAAAATATAGTCCCCATATCCAAGAAGACGCACTTTGCACTTCCAGTACAGAACTGTAAAGTAGTCGGTACATATGCTAGCGCTGTCACGTGGACATAATAGCTGTTATGAAGTAATTAAAACATATAATTCGTATAAAAATCTCTGACTTTTCTAAGAGACCCGGCATTTTTAAAATTTTCTGAGTTGCTGAATAAACTTCCCAAATTGAATGTAGAACGAGGTGAAGTCTGTCTGTCTGTCTGACAACATGTTTCCTTTTCCAGACTACTCAACTGGTTCCAAGCAAAGGATCTGCACTAAAATTCTGCATTTTGAGGCAGGCTAATGTAACACCCAAATTACATGGAACTCAAATGAAACTAGATCCATTTCCTGAATTATTGTTCAGTATTTCATGGGGCTCACATTGAGACTTACAGCTTCCGTTGTGATATGTGTGAAGCTAATGTATGATACTATCCTACTGACTAGGCGCGCGGTCTAAACCTATTTCGCTCGCTCGTACGCTGGGGTCGTGGGTTCGAATCCCACTCAAGGCATGGATGTTTGGTATGTGTCTTGCGTTTAGGTAGCGGCCTTGCGACGGGCTGATCACGCGCCCAAGGAGTCCTACCGTCTGTGAAAGCGATTACGGAACTGAGCAAGAGGCCAGGGGCCTGACTGGGCTGGAAGACCCACCGGAAAAAAATTCTACTGACTAATTGCGTTTTCAAGCAACATAATGTGTTCACTGCTCATCAGCTTTGCCAACAACAGAATTGACAGCTCCGTGCGGTACCAAAAATGATTAGTTCTGTGAACAAGGTATATTTATTTGCAATGGATGACTATCAGGACCTGTGAGAGTTGCTAAAGAAATGCATGGGGGGCGATATTAACGGAATCATTCTGAATTTGAAGACGTAAAGTCAATTGATTTCGACATGGAGGAGAGGCCGTGGAACTGTTACTGTCTGCAAGTGTGAAGCAGTCGGTCCGCTATGTCCACACACATGCACGCGGGCACGCGCTCGTCTGCCGTGGTACAGCAGTCTCATAGCGTCCGACGGACAGACCAGGGCTCCGTCATGACTGTGTGTGTAAGTACAAGCAAACTCAGCAAATCATTACGCAGGACAAAATCTTTGGTTTCGCAATATAAGTATGTACATATTTGTGAGTAAAAGTAAAGTACGTGTAAATTAGAGTAAAGCTATCCCTGTAACAGGGCGTGGAGGCCCATAGGGTTGCGAGACGTTGAGGTTCCCACATTTTCTAGACAATCGGCTCAAAGATGGCGGCAAGGTCGTCAGCCCCGGTACTCGTTTCTGTTAGAGGCTGAGTCGACCCCAGGGCCATAGTGCGGCTGGAAGAGTTAGGTCAAATGAAAAAACTCAAATGACCTCACTGGGACTTGAACCCCTTCCGGCTTGTAGCATAGTGCCTTAACCAACTTAACCGGTCTCTTCGACTCATCGGAAATCATTCGAAGCTGAGCGCCTGAAGAAAATGTAAAAGATTATTTTCGCATGTTTAATCAAAACAATAGAGTGAATTTATAGTGGGTCAAGCAGCAGACAAATCAATGAACCGATGCAGCAATCCCTCGCCGTCAGTGGACTTGCATCTGTGTGAGCAGTTTTGCAAACCGCGGTATTTGCTTTACGTGTAGCCAGTTCTTCATTAAAGTGCACACAGAAAATGTCTTCACTTGCTGGGGACAGAGCTAAAAATTAAATTTTCTTTCCTGCCTTCCAAATTTGCATTGAGTTATCTCTTGTGATATATTGCAATCGCATTTTATTGCTAGTGTTATTACGTATATTTGATTTTAGTTAAGGTACAAGCAATTTAATGAATTTTTCGTGATTATTAACAAGTAATGCGGTTATTCTGCTTCCAGTTTGCAGTAAAACCTTGGTCTCGCGAACAGCAGTTTTACTAATTCCAATGTTTGTCGGGAACGTAATCTTCACGCCTTGGGAGGGACTTCTTTATTTCAGATTTTACCGAGAAATTTGAGTTATGAAATAAAGTATTGATTGGAATATTGAAGAAGAAGGGTTTTCCAACATCACTTGAACAATTTGTCTCAAATACTCAAATCTACACGTAACAATGTAAACGCTTAACACACACAAGACGATAACGTATTCTGTTGTTTTGTGTGCGTTTCGAACTCAGTCAGTTCACTTTAATAGAAGAGAATAGGTCGAGGGCTTTTGGGAACAAGACACGAGAAGCAGCAGGCTAAATAAAACTGCGCAATGTCAGGCTTCACCATTTATCCTGTTCCATAAGACGTACTGAAAGTCTTGGCAAACTGAACGAGCATCAGAGGCTGTGTAAGATTTGAGGTTTTCACGGCGGTGACTATTAAGAAAGCAGTCTTCTGGGATGTATCTGCTTGTACCGGTTCTCACGGTCTCTTCGCTTGCGTATTTTCTTATTTTTCTTTCTATCCTGAAGATGGAGGCGATACGTTCCTCCGAAACGTCGGTTAACACCACATCTACACGGTGCCACATTCGAGAAGAATGCTTTCTTCATCAGATTCTATGTTCAAGAAATTCGAGTTACGAAAATGAACTGAAATCAGCCTCTAGAAAGATGAGTCCAGGAGCATACCCAGTTACTACTGCACATGCGCACACGTCATTCGTCTGCCTTGTTTCGGAACAAGTTCTCTCTAAACTCTTTTTCCAAGCAACTGGCGCATACCCGTTCCTCCTCAAATATGAATATATTCGTTTTTCTTTAAATCTTTAATTTCCAAGGCAGTAATGACTTAAACTTGATATTCATCACAAAACGCTTCTGATTTTGCATGTGCATTGACTCTTCGTAATACCAAGAGACAACTAAAATAACACAGCATGACTCGTATTATTTGGTGCTTTAGGTTAGATATTCCACATACAATGTAATATTTTGTTCAATGCTATTGATGCACTTAATCATTCGTCTGCTCAGAACTTCCATTCTCATTTTACGCCATTAAACATCCCGAATATTAAGCTTAGTACTTTCCTTTTAGCATCACTGAATCACTAAGTAGGTCCCTTGTCCCTTGTTCATAATGCTTTCAGCTACTGGACTGCTACTGACAAAGCCATACTGCAAACTGTCAACGATTTAGCTCCCTGTTGACTCCTATCAATTCCTCAGCCATGCCTAAAATAGCAGAAAAAAATATTGTTGTCTCCTGCTATAATACCTTTGACTTTTATAATTAAACCAGCCTATCGGTCTGCAAGACTTCAAATTTGTTGAAACTGTATAGGCCTGTTGCTCATAATATCCCAACTCTACTAATATGTTGCTTCTGTGAGCAAATTTCCTCTTAAAATTTGCAAGAAATCTCGTCAAACCAAATGCCTTAGTTATTAATTCTCAGTCTCTGACTAAAATATTGCATTTAAAAATAAACACAATATCGAATTCTACGGGAACAAAAATTTATACTTATACTTAGATTCCTGAGAATAACAATTATTAATACAGACAATAATAGAAATTTGTTAGACGTTTGGGGCTGAGGAATTGCGTGCTTTGGGTGAAAGTGAAATTGCGGCTCCTATAAATTTACACTAAGTCGAAAGAGGCATATCCTTTCACCGAACTTGCACAGTTTTGATCTCACCAAGTTCGTGTCATCTGACAAGACTTCGGAGGAGGAAGGACACACACTTCAACTCACTGCCTCCTCTGCCCCCACTGCACCCACCGATTCCCATGAGAAGTCTCAGAATCCTCCGTCACTTATCGTAAGGCCTGAGCAAAACACAGAGCCACACAGTTCACGGGTCACTGTAAAGCAAGTTGATCGCTCTCTTGTGTTGCGTATTGCGTGTTGCCGCCTGCACAAAAGCCAGAGCTGTTGATCCTGATGGTCGTCTGCATGCAAGATGGACATCCGTTCTCTCCCCCTGCACCCAGTGACACCAGAACATCCGTCACTGGCAACATCGCCACAAGGTGAGTACGTTTACGATTACGGCAATATGGCTCTCTTCCCATGGCAACGGAAGCCGCAGCCTGAAGCTAACCAGAAACAGTGCCGAGACACTCATCTAGTTGACCGTTCAGTGGTTACTGGTTGAGCTTTCTCTGGATGTAAAAGCGTAAAGCGGTCATAGCCTGAAACCTCTACCTCGTGACGATGTGTGTGTGTTCCTGTAATATGTTAGAATCAATTTACTTGTTTCCATGGAAACCTGGTGGGAGAAGCACGCAACTGGAAGCACTCTAGCTGCATCTCAATAGCAGTAGCAGTAGCAGTAGCAGTAGCAGTAGCAGTAGCAGTAGCAGTAGCAGTAGGGCTAGGCAAAGACGATAAAGCTGTCCCTGTGTTTAATTATAAAAAACATGAGGAAATGAAGACGAGTGAGGGTGGAGGTATAGCTCCACTCTTCTTGTCAACGGAATCAGATGGAGGTGAGTGGTCAGCTTCACTCTCTGGCCTCTTTACCCCGGGGACGAAGGCTGCATTGAGCCCAGGGGCGGTCTGGACGCTGTACTGGGAATTGAACACCGGCCAGTCCAGTCCCTAGCCCTTGTCCATATCGAATGAGCTACTCCGGCTCCAATAGTAATTCAGTTCAATTGAGCTCAATTCGTGTTTATCTACGTGCAAACTTAACAGCACAGAGGCCAATTACAAAGTAAGCAAGAGTATGTAGAAATACACAAAAATAATTAAAATACAAAATATGACAGACTATATAACGACAATAAATTAATGGTAATTATAATAATTAATAATTAATTAATTATAATNATATTTAAAAAAACGTTTGGGGAGAACTTTCCAGGCTCCGAATACGTGAAGGCCCGTACAAACAACATTAACAGCTGCTACACATCTAGCAGAGGGACAATTTTACATGAGGAGCAAACATTGAACAAAGCAAAGTCTCTGATATGCCGAGTAGGAACTCGGAGACCAACAATTTCCAGAACAGAAGGGCAGAATTTCGAGCCAAAGTAAACTTGAGTAAGAAAGAGAGCATCGAGGCGATGTCTCCTAGTGCGTAAAGTGTGCAATTGTAACTCCTCCAGAGCAAGAGAATGACTGTAGTGTACTTGAAGATAGAAACGATTAAAACAGAGGGCCGCAAACCTCTGCTGGATGCGTTCCAGCTGTTAGCATCAGTTGACGCAATCGAATAATCCTCTATATTGTTCCCAAATGATCCTGCCGCTCGGAACTGACATCGCACAAACAACCCGTTTCTGTTTCAGGCCCAGTAAGCCATGCACCAGCATCATCACGCACGACCGCCGCCATCTTGACGAAGCTTGTGTCGAGGGTATCCACCCTACTTCTGTTGTTCCGGCCCGCACTGGAGGTAGTGTAAACCGCTTTATGCTTCATCGCCTACAGACCGTGACCCCACACAGCCATGAGCAGTGTGTACCTAACTATTTGGAAGAGGGACACAGACGGAGCAATTTCATGGGCTGTTTTTCATTTGATCGAAATTCAATCCGGGACCTTCTTTTTTATCTTCATGGGGTGGGGTGAGGCTAAGTCCACTTGGTACGTCGGCCACCAGACCGGGGTGATAGACGAGTATGGAGCATTTGGTGCAATGAGAATTGGTAGGGAAACCGAAGTACTTGGATGAAACCTGCCTCAGTGCCACTTTGTCCACCACAAATCCCATATGAATTGACCTGGGACCCAACAAAAGTCTTCGCTCTAAGAAGCCGGCGACTAACCGCCTCAGCTGATCACTGCCCGATATGCGAGACCTACAGCTTAAATATTACCCACTCCCCTCTACTCTGATAACTGGTACGGAAACTTCCAGGATCCATTTTCGTGATATTTGTTCCATTCTGCATATTTTTAAGGCAAAACACTGAAATCCTACCCATCTACCTACCTACCTACCTACCTACCTACCTCTCTACCTATGTACAATCACTGTGGACCTTGGCCGATTTTTCACTTTTTTAATCCTATACAGAGTCGGTAGGACTCCTTGCACGAGTGATCAGCCCGTCGCAAGGCCGCTACCTAAACACAGAACAAGGCCGCGCCAAAGCTCAAGCGGTTAGTCGCTGGCTTCCCACCGCGGCGCCCCGGGTTCGATCCCGGGTCTGGTCAAGTAGGATTTGTGGTGGACAAAGTGGCGCTGGGGCAGATTTTCTCCGAGTACTTCGGTTTCCCCTGCCAATCTTCATTACACCAATTGCTCCACAATCACCCTCACCTATCATCTGGGGCTGGTACAATAGGCCAGAAGTGGTCGTAGTACAAGGGACTTAGTCCCAACCCACTAGCAATAAAAAACACAGAAGAACACAAACACAGATTAAATGCACGCACATATCCATACCTCGAGTGGGATTCGAATCGACGATCCTAGTAATAGAGGGGGCGAACAAGGTTCATGCCTCTGACCGCGCGGCCACTGTGACCGGCAGAGTGAAACCCTGCTTCTTACAATAACTGATTTCACTTTAGTGATTTCAAGAGAGCGCGCTGCACAGTGGCAATTGCCAGTATCACGAAGTTTAATATCAATAATATTCCATGCTTTTCGCCCAGAATTAACTGAGCACAGTGGTAGCGTGAGTTAATATTCCATGCGTTTCGCCCAGAATTAACTGAGCACAGTGGTAGCGTGAGTTAATATTCCATGCGTTTCGCCCAGAATTAACTGAGCACAGTGGTAGCGTGAGTTAATATTCCATGCGTTTCGCCCAGAATTAACTGAGCACAGTGGTAGCGTGAGTTAATATTCAATACGTTTTGCCCATTGGATGCAGACATTCTTCCTACAGAATTATCAGACTGATCTCAGTAACTTTAATTTGCAAGGAAATAATTTTTTAAGAATGATAGATTTAAGATGCGTAAAATAAATATCGTCTTGCAAATCTCATATTTAGGACATATCTCTTGGAAAACTAGAATGCTTTAGAGAAACCTACGCAGTGGATGACGACGATGACAGTGATTCGTGGTTTCCAGGTCTCCAGACTGATGCCAGAAACTCTTCCAGACCTGAAAGCAGAGTTGGTCTCCCACTCAGCACAGAGAACATATTCTCAGCCAACCATCAACACCGAAACTACGATTTCTACAGCCATTCAACGAAGGAGCCACGCATTTCATTCGATACATACAGAAGACCAGAATTCTACTTCCCGTTACCACGAAAACGATTAAACACAGGAGGAACAAGTTCTTATGCTTCAGAAGCAAAGCGTCCCAACAGACGCCATGAAACAGCAGAGCAGAGTGCACTTTACACACGGCTCGGGGCAAATCCAACGAGACAGGGAGATGCAACACACCAGTTCGAGTCCCGGATTTACCCGTACAGAGTGGGTCCAGATAAGTCTAAGACTTCCCTGGATACATATTCCCACTCTCATGAAATTTCCGTGGGAAACCCACCTCACGGTGTTATCTCTTATAGTCACGAAGCGTTCAAAGCAGAGCCACCCCCACATGCAATGCCACCAGCACACAAAATCACTCATGGCTACAGTTATGTAGAACCCTACCACGACCCACAGGAGCACCACCTGCAGGACTACCACTACGACCATTCTTATGATTCGTATGACTACGTTCACCACACTGACGTACCGGAGAAACCAACCACCNGGGCAAGTGCCTTACAATTTCCTGACTCACCCTCCGGAGAGGAATTTGCGTGATGACATCACTGGCCGCGTCATCAGAGCTTTGGAAAGAGCTCGAGGCCGCTACGACACGTGATGTCACACCTTGCATCCTCCGCCATGAAACAGTTCAGTCATCGAAATTCTTAACTGCGAATCACACAGCGAGGAAGCTAAGTACAGTGGCAAGAATTCACGCCATTGACGCCTCTAGCTTCGCTTCTCCTATTGGTTGTCTGACGCTTTTCTTAAAACCATGTTACCTGTAATGGGCTGCTGTTTTACGTTGTAAAATTAATTTAGAAAGTCAACTTATTCAAGGAGGCTGCCTCAGCTGCATGGACCACAGAACATGGAGCGCGGAGGAAAACTGTGACTGATGAACTGCAAAGAAGCGGGACGCACATCCCGAGCGAGACTGAGTTCAAGTCTCTGTGTGTGAAAACTTTTCTATCTTTAATTACCTTTTTGTTATTGCTAGGGGGTGAGACCAAGTCCCTTGTATTGCGGCCACTTCTGGCCTATTGTACCAGCCACAGATGATAGGTGAGGGTGATTGTGGAGCAATTGGTGGAATGAAGATTGGCAGGTGAAACCGAAATACTCAGAGAAAACCTGCCCCAGCGCCACTTTGTCCACCACAAGTCCCACTTGACCAGACCCGGGATCGAACCTGGGCCGCCTCGGTGGGAAGCCAGCGACTAACCGCTTGAGCTATGGCGCGGCCCTTTAATTACCTTAATGTGAATTAAATTAGGTGTTTTGGAACTAATTGAATTAGTGCGTTAATAACCAAGTTAATTCAAGTGTTAGCAGGCGAAACTCAGGTCACGTTTGTCATTTAGATGTAGGACGGAGGGATTCATCAGAAAATTTGAAATAGGAGACTAGGGCACAGGGTCAGTGTTCCTGTCCAAATTCTAAACCTTGAGGGCAGCAGAGCCGTAACTTGTGGGGAGGGGGAGCGTTTCTAGATACAATTCCCTGACCTGGCAGCCTGCAATTAAAATTTCCTAAGCTGAGTATCTCTCGCTTTTATTTGTAATCGGGAAACATAAATTTTCTCGAAGAATTCCGTCTTGTGGGATGTGGCTCCGTGTGGCTGCAGCCACCTGCTCACGCTGGTTCCTCGCTCGCGGGTTTTTCTACCCTGAAGATGGAGGCGATACATTCCTCCGAAACGTCGGTTCGCACATAATCTACACGGCGCCATATCCCAGAAGACGGCATTCTTCATAGTCACAGCCGTGAACACCTTAAATCTTACAAGAATTTTCTCCCACTCCCAGCCAATCACAGTCTGGAGGTGGGTGTCCTTAGTTCAAGACTGCAAAACTGAGGACAAGTGCGTTTCTGCTTTACTTAAACCCAGCAAATTTCGGATGTGCTTCATACCCCAATTCTAGTAAGCATTTCGGCCTTCAGGACAACAAATGCAGTAATTATTCGCAGAAGTCGCTATTTGGCAATTTAAGTAATTAAATATAAACAGATTTCTGAAATGTTAAATGATTTGTATTCACGTCTTCTTAACGTCGCAGAGAAATGGTGAACTACAGTATGTGCGTCCGGCTGAAGCGATCCTCTGGCTTGTGGTTCAGTGAGTGGGTGAAGCGTGAATGTTCATCTCTTTGCCATTCTGACCTGAAGCCTGCTGCACCTGAGCTACCCCTTCAGACACACCAATCCAAGTCAGTCTGATTCCCAACACGCCATCTTATTTACCCTTAGTAAAGCTATCCCTGTACCAGGCCGTGAAGGCCCATAGGGTTGTGAGACGTTGAGGGTCCCACATTATCTAGACAATCGGCTCAAAGATGGCGGTAAGGTTGTCAGCCTTACGCGCCGGCCGCCCTTTACCCCCCCAGAATATTCGTGGTACTCATTTCTGTTAGAGGCTGAGCTGACCCCAGGGCCATAGTGCGGCTGGAAGGATTAGGTCAATTGAAAAAATCCAATTACCTCATCGGGACTTGAACCCACGACCTTCCGGCTCGTAGCATAGCTCCTCAACTAACTCCGCTACCGCGTCTTACCTTAGCAGTTAACAATAGCTAAACCGAAAAATTCTACAAGTCCAACCCATCATCACCCCCACACCACCTCAATGAAATCAAGCCACATTCAAGCACCAATTCTGCAGGTGCACTACAAGACAGGTTTCCGTGTGTTCGCACCCCGATGGCGCACATGCAGGACGTCCCCTTCTGCGTTCTTTAGTGGGCCATTTAGAAACACTTTCAGTACTAAGATGAGTGTCTGGTGATGCAATGAATTTGCAAGGAAGCGGTCTGGCCTAACCGAGGTACTACATTTGTCTTCAGTAACTGAGGGAAGCCACGAGAATTTCAATCGGGAAACCTGACGCCCCGACCCAGATTCGAAACGAGCACCTCCCGAATACAAATCTACAGTCGTCTCCAGATCACGTATTCCCTTCCTGTAGTATTTCAGTACCCGTGAAATTGTGTCATAAAATATGTAATAAAAATAAATGATAAAATGTCAAATAGCAGAAAATACTTGTTTTTTTTACCTTGCCCTCCTGTCTGCCGAGGCCGTCTTCATAGCGCATGCGCAAAAATAAACAATCTTAGCAACGAAATAAAATCGAAAGTTTCCCGCGTCCGTAACAAGCGATACAGTGGCATGGAGGGAGCGGAGGTAAACCTTCAGGCATTCATCTCCTAGGTACCAGAGGGAAGCAGGAGTCAGCAGGAGTCCGGCCTATACCACCACAACAATTATGGAGCTGGGTGAAACAGGAAACTCCCCGCCCATATAAGGAATTTGCAATCCGGCCGCCAGTCCGTTAGCCACTCACGGCCAATAAGTACACTCATACATCGTGGAACGCGAATTATATAAACTGTGTGAACAGTCGTCCTTAAAGCCGCAACCCCTGTGTTCAGTTGAGTCGCATATGGAGGTTTCTTGGATTAATGACTCATTTTAAATGCACATGTTACAAGTATGGCGCGGGGTGTGGAAGTGGTCGCGACCTGCTTTAAAATAATGCATTATCATAAAGATCGTTTACTTCTGGGGCTGTATGAGGCCGGAGTGCAACGAAACACTGGCTCCTGCTTTCTGCGCATGCGCACACAAGTGCCATGAGGACCTATGAGGAAGGTGGTGCCGCCCCACGCAATGTTAACCTCAGCACTAAATGGAAGTGAGTGATTAGCTTCACCCTGTGGCCGCTTTATCTTCTGGGAAACAGCACCCATGGACATTGCAGAGGGAGCTGGGAGGGTCCCACCGCCAGTATGAACTTTATGGGTAAGAGGAAAGTCTGCACCCTCCTGAAATCCAGCCCCCGATACCCTGGAAGTCCAGGCCGTAATCCAGTAACTACACTCACTGAGCTATGTCGGCTGCATATAACATCAACATATTCAAATGACTGCTTTGGTGGGGATAAACAATTCAATACTGAAATTAAGCTGCCTCGCGCACCCATGGGACAGGAGGTTAGACACCTGACCAGGGTATTTATATCGTGAATGCACTTGTTATGTGCAATGAATCGAACTCCTAGCATCCAGCCCAAAGCCACCATGTTTGAACTTAGTCTGTCGATTTTGTACAGTACATTGTTAAATGCAAATGATGTATTAGACCTGACACGTCACAAACAACTGCTTCTACGGTAATGTCCAGAACAAACACGCACGTGTCACTGTTGCTCGCTTTGCGTTCTGACAAGTGTGAATCGGTCGGCCCGCTATGCACATAAACACACATCCGTACACTTCTGTCACAACCTGGCGGGCGCTTGGGAAAGTATCACCTATTGCCATGGCAACTAAGGTAAGTGGGAAGAATTTTGTAGTAAAGTAAAGTAAAGCTATCCCTGTTACAGGCCGTGAAGGCCCATAGGGTTGTGAGCTTTAGAGGTTCCCACATTTTGTAGTCCAAATTATAATTTAATTATTGCACAAGTTACTGAAATATTTCTGCCGATAATTTCTAATTACATAAAGCAATTGCAAATAACCTGTAAAATTTGCATCATCGATGTATTTTAAAAACTACATGAAGTCCAAGTCCAAGTCACATTGTGACTAACGGTCAGTCAGTCAGTCAGTCAGTAAGTCTTGGTGTCGAGCCCCATCTGGGGCTCATGACCAGATATTTATTAGTGTTTGGCATTTACGGTCTTGTTTTTGTGGGGCGCCCTCTCTGACGAGAGGACGGGTCTGCCTTTTGCATATGCTGTTGGCCCTTGCCAGTGCAGTCTTTCTCAGGTCTGAGTCCCTTGGGACTCGAGACCATATTTTACTCTCTCTGATTTGAGACTTCCTTTTTCGTCGCCTCCTACGACTCGCAGGGTCGCGGTGGAGGTATTCGACCCCACCTCCCCACGGAGGCATGACATGAAGTCTATACTAAACAGCAACTTTTATAGTGTTTGTAGAGGTGCATGTGCTCTGTCATCATACAAAATTTAATCGGTTCATTCATTATTCCTGTCGAAATGGAAAATTGAAGTATTTCGTGCTACAAACGTATATATCGATGTTTTAATCACTTACTTTCTCCTGGGCTCTGCGGTCCTGCAAGAAATGCGGCCCCCTTTTCTGCAGAAGCCGATTCTTGTTGTTTTACGCTCTACGAAAAAGTTTTCTTCCGATAATTTTTGTATTTTTGATTTGTCTATCATCAGACAACAGTCCCGAGTGGCATCAGTGCTGCTCCAACCTTACAAGTTTGTGCACCTTCCATATTGATATTAATTCTTGGCGGGGAATTAAGAAGTACAAAGGCGGACGTGACGTCACTTGTACAACAAACAATGTTTTCCTTTCGTTTCAAAACGAGAAAGAAACCCCTAAAAATGTGCACATCAAAAAAGGTTCAGGCCGACAATGAAAATATTTCTGCAGTATATTGACAAAGGGTGGGATCAAAGAAATTAGATGACACGGAACCTGCAACTAGATTAGGGAAAGTTTCAATTAGACAATTGTATCAAACGGGCCATCATGATGGGCCGGATATAAAACTCTAATGGAAGAAAAGCTAATCTAAGCACGAAGGATTAGAATATTAGAGGATAATATTAAAACGTCTTTTAGCGAAATATATTTTTGTCACTGAGCGGATCCAATGTCCTCATGATGGGAACTTGGTTTGGCAGCAAGGAAATTAGAGTTACAGTGATAAGCTTGTAGTCAGCCAGCCAGCCAGCCAGCCGTCTCTCAGCTGTTCTGTTAGTCCGACTTTTTATCAACTGAGTCAATTGTTCTCTGCTTGAGGTAGTTTGGGGTACTAATAACATGGGGCAAGATTTGAAATCTTTTATCCTACAGGATACAGAAACGTAACAGACATCCACGAAATGGAGGCTATGATGGATGTAGGTAATAAATATGTTAGAGTTAATAATTTTCCATAGAGGGACTGAAACCAATGGTTCAGTAATCCGTGTTTGTCACCGCTGTTTCAGGTACTCCTTGTGCTGCTCGCAAGTCACTGCGTTCCGGCGACGGACGTGACGTCACTAATTGCCAGTAATTACGCCAAAGTGTTTCGCACAGGAAGTTTTGCGAGTACTGAGTGAGTTATCAACGATGCAATTGCTTGTGGTGCATGAACATACTTACGCTTCGTCTCCGAAACGTCTAACAGTCTGAAGCTAGTATGCTGTGTTAGATCTTTACAAAAATTCGCCGGAGAACAACGACAGCTGTGCCTCACACTTTACAAGACGCCCACGCTGAATCTCATATCAGAAGGTGTGCAATAAGTTACAATGTAGAGCCCTGAAACCTTGTGTGGAGATTGGCCTTGAGAACAATGAAACAGAGTGAGGCACACACCACCAATCGCTGCTGCACGAAAACCTTCCTGAAATATCGAAAAGTGATTACCGCAATAGCCTGAATTTGAGTTCCTTTTTTAATATTTCTTCTTAGAAAAAAGGATCGCCTTATTTCCGGGTCCTTAAAATTAAATACAAGTAAAATGACGAGGGCCGGTCACGGTAGCCGAGCGGTCTAAGGCATGTACTGTCTTAGCTCGCTTTGAAACCGGGATCGTGGGTTCGAATCGCACTCAGGCATGGATGTTTAGTTTGTGTGTGTGCGTTTTTCTGTGTTTGTGTACAGGTAGAGGCCTTGCGACGAGCTGATCACCCGCCCAAGGAGTCCTACCGAATGTGTAAGATCTAGAAAAACCGAAGTGAACGGAGAAGTTCATGGAGGTAGGCCTAGGCCCACTGGGGCTGTAGTGCCAAGGGGGAAAAAATGACGAGGAGTTATAACTATTAATTACACTGCTACACTTCCGAAAATACATAGAATTGTATTCAAGGTATTAAACTTTGAATTTATTGTCTCTGACGTGTATAGCTTTTACCCCCTTTTGCTCACAAACCTCAGAGATAAATGACATATTCAACTTTGTCAATTGTTTTATTTTTCTCATTGCAAAAAAAAAAAGCCTTTTATCTCGGCTTATATGGTAAATCCATATTTAAGTAAGATAGGGACATTAAAGCCGGGCATTTTGTTACAAAATGAAAGGTAAAGCTATCCTGTAACAGGCCGTGGAAGCCCATAGGGTTGTGGCTCACAGATGACGGTAAGGTTGTCAGCCTTACGCTCCGGCCGCCCTTTATCTCCCCCCCCCCACCCAGGAAGATTCCTGATACTCATTTCTGTTAGAGGCTGAGTCGACCCCAGGGCCATAGTGCGGCTGGAAGGATTAGGTAAATTGAAAAAATTCAATGACCTGATCGCGAATCGAACCAGCGACCTTCCGGTTTGTAGCATAGTGCCTCAACCAAATACGCTACGGCGAGCCCCCCATTTTATTGCATAATAAATTTGAAAATTTACTATTTCTTGTATCTAAGAAATTACCATCATTGTGGCGGTACGAGGTACAGGAAAAGCTGTCCCTGTGCTTAACTAATTAAACACTACGCTATGAAGGCGTGTGCGGGAGTGGATGTATAGATGCACATTTCTTGACGTCGGCATTATTTGGAGATGAGTGGTTAGCTTCACGCCCCTGCCGCTCTACCCCAGGGGAAAGAGCCCCCGGTACCCATTCGATATAGGAGGTTGGGTGGGCCCCAGAGTCGGTCTGGACGACGTGGAGACGAGAAAATTCTTGATCCTACCGGGACTCGAACTCTGACTCCTTGGTCGTCCAGCCCGTAGCCAGTCGCTATACCGACTGCGCTATCCCGGCTCTAGATTGGGGTGTACTATCCAAACACTGCATAAGGCTCTGAAAACTGGATCTTTAGACAGATGAATGTTAATTCTGTACACAAAGAGCCAACTAGTTTATAATTTCTGCCATCTTACGAAATAATTTAAAGGCTGGTTTAACATTGCGAGAAGGTACAGCAAGTGCTGACTCTGTTGTCTGTTGCAGAACCGACATAAGCAACAGAGACGAACTGTACGATGAACGCCATCTATCGGAAGCTGAAGTAACTACAGACGCCAGTGACATCTACCGTGTGTATTATCCTGTGATGGAGGCCCAGGTTGTGACGGACAGCAATGGTAAAGCTCGCAGAAATAGTGAACTTGAAATTTCTGTACTACTCAGTTTTGCTATGGTTTGCTTCACGATGCTGTCAGAACCTGAAACCATACAGCATCGCGTGGCAGGATCATTCGGGGTCTGAACCTGGTACTATCATCGAATTTGCCTGGAGTGACTGAGGAAAAAAACGAAAACCATCAGTCATGATAGCTGACATCCTTGTTGAGTTTCGCGTCGAGAACCTGACGGACACTTGTCTACAGAGACCTGCTCGCTAATTCTTGCTCTGCTATGGCATTCAGGTCAGTGGGTCCTGGTTACCCTGACTCGTATGTCTCATAGTTTTCCTCAGTTTCTCAAGACGGATGCTAGAATAGTATCTTCTTCTGTATAACTTTAAATTCATTATTCACAATCATTCTCTAAACTCGATGAAACGTTGTTAAACAAACCAAGAAACCACTGACATTTTGCGAATACACAGAACCCATATCCAAACTTTTTTCAAGTTTGAAATAAGAACTTTCAGCAGAAAACATAATTGTCAGAATAAAATATGACAAATATATAAGCTCTCATTCTTTGTAACACCCGAAGTATTCAAAATTTTAACTGTTCCTGACTAATCTGGCCGTTTACAAATTATTTTAACTTTTCACCAGGTATGAAGGTTGTAGACCAATATTACACAATTCAGCTTTTGGCTGTCTGATGTTGCAAGAACAAATTTTCACTTAAATCTCCTCTTTCCAGATACGGAGCCTCTGCCTCACGCTCCTCGCGTAGAGAGTTCAAGAACCGCTAATTCTGAGTCTCCAGTGAGCGTCCTGCAACTGAACCCTCTGGCATCTTTCATAAATGCATTCTTCAGACAACCGGTGTATGTAGGCGACAACAATGAGGAGATGTCAGGGTCGTCTCTGACTCAAGATTCAGCCTATGATGAGGTGTCGAAACTCTCTGACACCACAAAAATTCCCCCTACAATAAAGCAACCTAGGTACTCGCATGAGTCTAGTTCTCAGACTGCTGAGTCTCCTCACCTTTTTGGCAATGGCCGGACTGCGAAGTACACAGACGAAGGCTACACGGAATTGGTGGACGAAGAGCAAAATATTCAGTATGTAAATTCGCACAAATATCCTCCTCCAGTTGGCAGAACTTCTCCTCTTCTGAAAGATGCATACCAACCTACAGTATCAGACGAATCCTACAAACTGAATGTTTCATTGCAACCTACAAAATTGGAAACTTCCTTCGAACCAAATCGATTATACCAATCTGAGATTCCAAATTCCTATAAATTGCCAGAATCTTATCCTCCTGCGACACTAGACAATCCTCGCGCACTAACAGAACCATACCAACCTACACCATCAGAAAATCCCTACAAACTAAGCACAGAACAGGATCAGACCTCTGCAGCACAAGACGAAGAAGATTCCTACAGCTACGGTTCTGAGAGGAGAGTAGCAGCAAACGGCCACAGCGCGGTGTCGCCTCCACAGAAGCACGAAATGGCGACGGGCCGCGAGAAGAACCCGTACACATACTTCTACGTGGGACGCAAGCTGTGGTACATACCTCTCTTCTTCAGCGTGTACTTTATGCTCTACGTGCTCGCCCTGGTCGCGAGATCCATCTCCAGGCACAAGATTGTCTTCCCTGTAACTAAGACTAAATACGAGAAACGGGAATTGAACTCTGGACTTGAGGATATCACGTATCAAGTTACTACTGCAATGGAAACAACAGAACGTCTTTATTTGTAAACCCCTTTAAATGTTTAATAACTTGTAATAAAATGTTGTTCCATAATTCATGCGCTCTTTGGCAGCAGAGCTCGTGGCGATGCTGCGGACAAGGCGAGTCTGCCTGCATATTCTGACACACAACTTACTCAACGATTTCTAATTACAATTTTGTATCGGGAGTCTATGGCACAAGTTGCCAGATAAATTTCATTATGGCATCTGTAGGATCAATGTGACACAAATTTACATGGAGCTCAAGTAGGATTTCCACATCGCGTTCTCATTTCAGAAAAGTATTAATGAATGACACGCCAATTTAGATCTTAACTTCCATATGAAAAGAAGTACAGGGAAAAAATTGTGTGCAATGCCATGTCTGTACTCAGACACGTGTAGGCCTGCAGGCCATATCACAGTAAAGTTAGGATGAAAGAGTAATGCAAAATTACAAAAATGTGTAAGTACAGGGAATTCGGTTTATTTTAGACGGACCTGCTGTCAAATTCTGGCCCCAGAAACTTTGAGTTTTCACCCAGTGCTTTCTGGCTTATCTCATTAGCGCTGCCGTTTAGTATTAAGTTTTCCTTGTTCTGTTTACCAACACACTTCGCAGTTTTGCGGTACAAGACATTCAAAAACGAATTACAATATTATACAGAAATTATTCGCATATGCTGGTAGTGCAGCCCCGTGAAAGAGAACGATGTAAAATGTCGTAATAAAATTACGTTTTGCGTGATCGGTGCCGGCCAAGAAGATATCTCGAAACAGACTCGATGTCACTGCTGCATGACTAGAAGCAAATTCGAAGAAGACGTTGAGTCTTTTGGTTCTTCAGTGCGAGAAAGCAAAAACTGCACTTCACGTTGGTACGAAGCTCTCCGAAACTACGAACGTACAAATCTACTTGTTTCCAGATTGCAGACCAAAAATTCGAACTTCGGGAGGTTTCAAGAACCCGTATTCAATGGATTTCTTGACCCAAAAATTCCACTAATTTTCAGGAGGTCTTATTAGCTTTAAGTTGTTACCTAGACAGTTATAATGAGAGATACTGGAGCACAGAAAATCCTCATTCCTTTCTTGAAGTGCCACTTGCGTGACGTGAATTTCGGGTCTGGTCTGTGTTTAGTGTGGCTCATGTGTTTTCACCAAACAGCGAATTCCGGAATTTCTCTCACTATTCTCCGAACAACTGACTGATAAAGAAAAATCTTTCCGACATTTTACGTTAGACAGTGCAACGTGCACACCGAAAACAATTCATGGATGCAAGATTTCGGCGAGACGAGCGATAGGTCGTGTGACATCCGCTTTAAATCCCTATGACTTATTTCTGGGACACACTGAAAGAAAAAATTATGAGAACAATTCGGACGCTTTCAATGAACTTTAAGAAAATATTAAGCACGAAACTTCCTCGTATTCAGTAGAGCAGCTTCGACATGTCTCTAGATAAATATGAAACAATCTTCAATGAAATAAAGTAAGTTCAGCTAGAGCGGGAAACCGGGCCGCGAACTAACGGCGACCCTGTAGGGTGCGTGCCAGTAGAGCGACGAGATGGTTGTTGGAAACATTTTCCGCTGTAATAGGCTTACTGCAGATATTAGGCCATGTTAGGTGGGTCCCTGTCACCACGGCATGGCGCGTCCTCAGGTTGCGGAGGGAGGAGACGCCCTCCAAGCATGAAGGGTATCTGCGAATATATTGAATAAGCAGTCCAGGACAGCCGACAAGGGGAGGTCCTCCGGTTCGGGTGTTGAGCGTGGGGCTAACAACTCCTCATCGTAAAAAGTACTTGTTACGATACATCACAAGAAGCATCGCACCGGCAGGAGACTATACATTTTTCTATGGAAAGGGGAATGAAAATCATGATTCAGGTACAGGTTTTTTCGTACATAAGATAATCGTATCAGCAGTTAGAAGGGCAGAGTTCGTTAGTGACAGGATATCATATATAATGCTAAAAGGTGTCTGGTGTGATATCGTTATGAATGTTCACTCCCCAACAGAAGATAAAATTGATCACATGAAGGGCAGATTCTATGATGACTAGAAGATGTATTTGGTGAATTCCCGAAGTACCCTATGAAAATGTTGTTAGGAGATTTCAATGCCAAATTAGGGAGGGAAGACATTTTCAAACCAAAGATTGGGAATGAGAGTTTGCATGAAATTAGTAATGATAATGCAGTTAGAGTTGTAAACTTTGTCACGTCAGAAAATCTTATTGTCAAAAGTACAAAGTTCCACATTGTAACATCCATAAATTTACTTGAACAACTCCTGATGGGAAGATACACAATCAAGTAGACCATATTTTGATAGACAGGAGACGGCACTCAAATACGCTTGATGTCCGATCATTCAGGGCAGCAGACTGTGATACTGACCACTGCCTGGTGGTGGCAAAGGTTAGGGAAAGACTGGCAGTGAGTAAACAATGCACACAGAGTTCATATGGAGAGGTTCAATCTCAAGAAATTAAATGAGGTAGAGGGTAAAGAGCAGTATCCTTTTGAAATCTCAAATAGGTTTACAAGATCTGGTAATCTTGGAAACTGAGGTGGATATTGATAGAGCTTGGGTAAATAATAGAGAGAATATCAACATTTCTGCTAGAGAGTCTAAGTGATTATGAATTGAAGAAGCATAAGCCACGTTCGATGAAGGGTGCTCAAAATTATTAGATCAAAGAAAGCAGGCCAAATTACAATGGTTACAGGATCTAAGTGAGTTAAATGGGGATAATCTGAACAATATAAGACGTGAAACCAGCAGGCATTTCAGGAACAAAAGAGGGAATATCTGAAAGACAAACTTGATGAGCTTGCAATGAACAGTAAGAACAAGAATATTAGAGACCTGTATAGAGGAATAAATGACTTTAAGAGGGGTTACCAGCCTAGCACTAACTTAGTGAAGGATGAGAATGGTGATCTGCTTGCAGATTCCCACAGCATTTTGAATAGGTGGAGGAACTACTTCTCTCAGTTATTGAATGTACATAGGGTCAGTGCTGTTAGGCAGACAGAAATCCATACAGCTGAGCTGTTAGTACCTGATCCTAGCCCTTTTGAGATTGAAAGTGCTATTGCAAAATTGAAACGGTATAAATCCCCAGGCAGTGATCAAATTCCGGCAGAACTTATTCAAGCAGGAGGTGAAATATTACGTTTTAAGATCCGTAAGCTAATTACTTCTATTTGGCATAAGGAGAAATTGCCTGATTAGTGGAAGGAGTCTATTATTGTACTAGTTCACAAGAAGGGTGATAAAACTGACTGTAGTAATTATCGGGGGATATCACTGCTATCAACTTCATACAAAATGTTATCCAGTATTCTTCTCTCAAGTTTAAGTCCATATATATATGAAACTATTGGGGATCATCAGTGTGGGTTTTGACGTAACAGATCAACTGCAGATCAGATCTTTTTGCATTCGTCAGATATTGGAGAAAAAAATAGGAGTACAATGAGACAGTACATCAGCTATTCATAGACTTCAAGAAAGCCTAAAATTCAGTTAGGAGGAAAACATTTTGCGATATTCTGATAGAGTTTGGACTACCCATGGAACTGGTTTAAAAAAAGTAATGCTATCCCTGTAACAGGCCGTGGAGGCCCATAGGGTTGTGAGATGTTGAGGTTCCCTCATTTTCTAGACAATCGGCTCACAGAAGGCGGTAAGGTTGTCAGCCCTACGCGCCGGCCGCCCTTTAACCCCAAGAATATTCCTGGTATTCTTTTCTGTCAGAGGCTGAGTCGACCCCAGGGTCATAGTGCGGTCGGAAAGGATCAGGCCAATTGAAACAAAATCCAGTGACCTTATCGGCACTTGAACCCGCGACCTTCCGTCTTGTAACACAGTGCCTCAACCAACTACGTTAACGCGTTGATTAAAATGTGTTTAAACGAAACGTATATTAAAGTCCGTACAGGCAAACACTTGTATCATAATTTTCCTATCAAGAATGGTCTAAAAGAAGGAGATGCTTTATCGCCACTCCCTTTCAACTTTGCTTTAGAATATGCCATTAGGAAGGTCCAGGAAAACCAGGTGGGACTGAAATTAAATGGGACACATCAGCTGTTGGTCTATGCTGATGATGTGAATCTACTGGGTGATAATGTAGATACCATAAAGAAAAACACACAAACTTTAATTGCCGCAAGTAAAGGGGATGGTCTAGAAGTAAACACTGAGAAAACTAAGTATATGTTGCTATCTCGTCACCAAAATGCAGGGCAAAATCATGACATAAAGATAGGAAACAGATGTTTTGAAAATGTGGCAGAATTCAGATATCTGGGAAAACTATAATAAATCAAAACCTGATTCTGAAAGAAATTACGAGTCGATGGAATTCGAGTAGTGCTTGGTACCACACAGATCACAAACTTTGTATTTTCGTTTGCTGTTTTGTAAACATAAAAATTATAATGTACAAAATTATAATTTTACCTGTGATTCTGTACGGTCTTGAAACTTGGTCTCTGACATTGAGGGAGGAATATAGATTGAACTGCGCTAACTCACATACAGGTAACAAAATTCGAAAGCTTATCACCGCTGGTGAACTTTCATCTTTCTACTCATGCAGCCCATTGTACTCATTGCCTCAGTATGGCCACTCTAACAATATTAGATGACATGTCACGGAGTTCGCTTCAGTGTAACCTAACATTTTTGTGCGGAAAATTCTGCCCTGTGATTCACTAAAATATATCTTGTTCCTTTTTTGTTGATGAGAAGTAAACGCTTCGGTATTCCTTCTCTGTCTTTTGTCCGTGCTTTCATGCCTCCCTTCCTCCCTCCCACACCATCGATCTGCATTCATTTCCTCCCCTACGTCCTTTCGGCTTTTCTCCCATGTTCCTTTTCTATCCCATTCAAATTATCGTTCTATTTCCATTCCTCTTGCTTTCTAGCAATATTCTGGGGTTTCCTTAGAAACGACAAGCGACACTTAGGGGTTTCGCCGTATCCTAGCAACGGCAGAAAATATTTTCAGTTTTTCCGTATTTTAGCGGCAGCATAAGACATTCTAGGCTTCCAGTATCCTCCATATTCTAGGAACGAACGCAGGGTCGCTACCCAATTGTTGGCAGGATTCCTATGCCTGTTTACGGAAAGGTAATGGAGAAATGTATTGGCTTGGACTCGAATTTATGCATGTAACATTAATTCCCCGGTTGTCTTTCCTAGAGGAACGCATGTCTGTATAAATTCCTTCTGCGACAGCAAGTTTGGGAGACACAGGGTGGGACAGACGGACTTGGGCCAATATGCACAGAGGCTACCGGTCCTCAGGTAAGTCCATTTCCAAACATGGTATCACACCCATACAAAACCAGTTACTGCACCTGGCTGTCTGCATGTAATTGTGTTAACAGTTAGCGGAAGGGGGTGTGAAACAGGAGTCCCGCTATGTGCGCCGTAGCCCAGATGTGTCACCTGGGCCAGTAGAGAGGTGGCCTGACGACAAACAACGTTAACTCCCTCGCTCGGCAGCCATGTGTCCGAAGGTAAGAGCACATGATATATTATATTCAAGTAGGAGAAAGTGGTTTATTTTGCTTGAAAGTGACAATATTTGAAACGAAAGTGCTTTAGTCAGTGCCGCAGTGGTGAACGGTAGAGGCCAGAATCCCATGGCATGGCCAGGGTTCGCTCTCAGGAGTGTCTATGAGGGATTTACAGTGTACACGGCTTCACTGGGGTCGGTTGTCTCTCAGTACTTCAATTTCTGGGGGCACGCGGTAGCGTAGTTGGTTGAGGCACCATTCTACAAGCCGGAGGGTCGCGGAATCGTATCCCGATGATGTGGATTTCTTCAATTGGCCTAATCCTTCCAGCCGCACTATGGCCCTGGGGTCGACTCAGCCTCTAACAGAAATGAGTACCATGAATATTTCTGGTAGTAAAGGGCGGCCGGCGCGTAAGGCTGACAACCTCACCGCCATCTGTGAGCCGATTATCTAGAAAATGTGGGAGCCTCAATATTACCCAACCCTATGTGCCTCCACGGCCTGTTATAGGGATAATTTTATTTACTCGTATTTCAATTTCTATCTATTAACCACATCTCAATCAGTGCTCCAAGCGGTGGCGTAGTTAGTCGAGGC
Source organism: Cryptotermes secundus (assembly GCF_002891405.2). Taxonomy (NCBI): domain Eukaryota; kingdom Metazoa; phylum Arthropoda; class Insecta; order Blattodea; family Kalotermitidae; genus Cryptotermes; species Cryptotermes secundus. The sequence goes on from NW_019734313.1 coordinate 520,344, forward strand.
ACTATGCTACAAGCTGCAAGCCCGTGGGTTCGAGTCCCGATGAAGTCATCGGGTTGTTCTATTGACCTAACCCTTCCAGCCGCACTATGGCCCTGGGGTCGACTCAGCCTCTAACAGGAATGATTACCAGTAATTTTCCTGGGGGCAGAGGGCGACCGGCGAGTAAGGCTGACAACCTCACCGCCATCTGCGAGCCGATTATCTAGAAAATGTGGGAGCCTCGACGTCTCACAAACTTATGGGCCTCCACCGTCGGTTTCTTTTTCTGTCGCCATCGCTGCGCTTCCTTGAGATGTGGGATGTACAGTCTCCGCCAAGATGTCTCAATGTGTGCCCGACTCGACTCGGGCACGAAATTTGAGTTTAGTTACATTTAGTTAAGTTTCCATTTATCCCAGATGATCATATTAATCTTTCTCACTTGTAATTCGTAGTTTCTTTCCATACACCTGCCCCCATAGGTAGAGAAGTTCTTTTTGACATTTTCAACATCTGCGTAAACAACAAAAGCGGCTTGCAACAAAGATTGTATCTCAGCACTGTCTATCGTAATCATCAGTAAAATTGGCAAGAACGTTTCTTCTGTTCCTGCCCTGAGATGTACACATAACTTTCGCATCCCAAGAGATAAGCAAATATTGGCAGAAGACCTTGTTTCAAAGCCAGAACATAGAGGACGTGAGAACGAAAATAAGTTTCGCTGAATAGTCACACCTAGAAACATGTGACAGAAGCCCTTGCTGCTCTCAAATTGCTAAAGGAAGAAGACGTGTATAAATGTTTTCTACATTTTGCCATTTCTATTAAAAAGCAACTATTTGTGTATGGTCATCAGGCATATAATTATTAAATACAGTGCAAATAACAATCACTAGTTACGTGAATGGAACCATAAGATCCAATCCTTCGGAATCCTGAAGAACACTACACATCATAAAACGTAATGAGACTGGCCGCAAACGTACTATTGTAGCCAATGAATTCAGTTAAGCCCTTCCCAGAGAACGAATCAGGGTTCGCCAGTCAGTGACGTATCATTACGTCATTAAAAATTACTGGATGCTGTTTTCAACATGCTTCCGCTTTTCATACGCCTGTGGGAAATTCAAACATACAGGGTTAGAATATTTCTCACTAGATGGCAGTGGCTACGTGAGGACAACGGAAAACAGAAATATCTTTTTCGTAACTCTTGTGAATGTCCACAGGTTCTGGCTGTGTTACTGGTCAGCCATTTCTTCCTGATACACCCCACCAGTTTGCTACCGTACTCCGGCGGTTCCTTGGGCACTAAGAGCACTTGCAGTAACTCCAGGTACATTGGCCCTTGCAACTTGTGAGCTCACAGCGGTGCTGACTTGAGGCAAACCCGGGCTCCAGGCTTGTCTCTGTTTCTGTTTACGCGAACGTGAAACCGCCACCTTGAGAAGACGTTGCATTAAGGTTCAGTTGGAGGACGCTAATTTTCGCGAAAACGCCTTCGGTTGTGTTACAATTTTAGTTATCTATGGACAGAATGTTAAACAGTATTACATCGAAACACCGCACATGTAAGAGAGATAAACGCATAGCAAATGTAACGAAAACTATGAATGGAGCAGGCCACCAGCAGATCTTTGCGTAGATGGGAGTATACCTACAGAATATTACATCGGCCGGTCACAGTGGCTCCGCGGTCTGGGGCATGAAATGTCTTCGCCCAATGGAACACTGGAATCGTGGGTTCGAATCCCACTTAAGGCATGGGTGTCTGTGTTTATTCTGTGTATTAGGTAGCGAACTTGCGACTGGCTGATCCCCGTCCAAGGAATCCTACCGAATGTCTTAGGTGAAGAAACTAAAGCGAAACAAAGCGTGTCACGGATACCCTATGTTCCAAATTGGAGCAACAGGAATAGAAGAAGAAGATTTTTGTTACTTACTGATTTTAATAGGACGTGAGGACGAGAGCTGGATTAGTCAAGATCGAGTGAAGTTCCAGTGGCGGCAATCTTATGAACATGACAGTGAACATTAAATTCCCATAAAAGAAGAGGATTTCTATTGGTTCTTCTCCCCCACGGAATTAGTCACTTACACGGCACTGCGCACTGCGCACTGCATAGGCTTATCACAACACACCTGGCTGCGCAGCCAACAGAGGCAAATGTTGTGGTGGCCGCAAATTTTAATGGGCACAAAGTAGAATTTCTCGCGGTCTATATCGAGGCTACACCCCTGCGTCCGCACTGACGACAGAAGCAGTAGAAATGTGAGTACATTCTGATACACGTTTCTTGCAAATGCACCCAAAAACACAGAACAGTCTGATTTGTGCTTGACAATCGAAACCGGGACCTTCTAATACGAATTTTTTTAATTCGCTTAGTGGGGGGTGGAATCCAACTGGGCCCACTCGGCACGGCGGCCACTAATTGGCCTATTGTAGCCTGCCCCGGGTGATTATGATGATGGAGAATTTGGTGGAATGAAGATTGGTAGGGGAACCGAAGTACTCGGAGAAAGCCCGCCACTTTGTCCAATACAAATCCCACTTGACCAGACCGGGATCGAACCCGGGCCGCCGCGGTGGGAAGCCAGCGACTAACCGCTTGAGCCATTTTGAATACGAAGCTCCAACTTGTATCATTTGTTAACAATATTTGACAACCAACGAACAAATATACGAACTTCTGAGAAAAATGCAGTGTCATGCAAACGAGCAATTCTTGTGACATGACAGGAATAAGCTTTTTATTAAGTACGTCTGTCGCAACAATTTCAATTTCCAAACCTGTTCGTCGAGATGTTCTATTCCGTCTTTATTCTCGCCTGTCAATGCACTGCACATGCGCTGACTGACAGTGCGTACATGTACGAGACTGCAATTGATTCTAAATTATGTTCTGATGGGGATGTTTCAAAATATGCGAGAACTTCAGTCATTAGACACAAAAATATTTAGTTATATTTGGGGCCTACTTGGTTCCATACAACGAGCCTTTCTTTAGAGGGATATTTTATATGAGTTCAGCTGACACATCTGGTTAAACAATGAAAACACTCGACAGCTTCTAGTGCCAAATTTAATCGAAATCCGTCAGGTATTTGAAGATACGCAGAAAGAGACAGATTTGAACTTCGCACTCACGCTTTGTGAACTGTATGACGTTGACTGGATTAGCTTGATAACACTGTGCCATGTTGTGTTGCAGAAATGAGCCATGTGCCAAGATCGGTCACTCCACAACTTCCGCTGTCAGCATTGCCACCGGAAGTGAAGGTAACTGCTGTCTCAGTAGCGCATGTTTTCCAGAATTCCAGGCCGCGGCGGCAGTGGAGGGGGCCATCAGTATTTGTACTACACGCTACACTGGTAGTTCAGTAACTGTACGTATTTCTCTATATAACTGCCTGATGATGGTCTTGAACGGCCGAAACATGTAAGTAAAAGTAAAAGTAAAAAGTAAAGCTATCCCTGTACCAGGCTGTGCGACGTTGAGGATCCCACATTATCTAGACAATCGGCTCAAAGATGGCGGTAAGGTTGTCAGCCTTACGCGCCGGCCGCGCTTTACTCCCCAGGAAAATTATTTAATTAATTGCTGGTACTCATTTCTATTAGAGGTTGAGTCGACCCCAGAGCCATAGTGCGGCTCTAAGGATTAGGTCAACTGAAAAAAATCGGGACTTTAACCCACGACCTTCCGGCTTGTAGCATAGCCCCTCAACCAACTACGTAGCAGGAATAAAGATCGAATTGTAAAACATTCAAACCGAGTATATTTGTTGTGTTGACGGTTCCTGCGGCCCTCCTGGAGAAGCAGGTTACAGCCATCCGCATCCATCTTGCCTTTGGAGCGTCAGGCGTGCCGTCAGTGGGGTTGCATAACGAATTTGCTTACGAGACTGCAACACAGTTCGCAATGGTTCAACGCAGTCTCTCTTGAGCTTGAGGTTTGTCGGTTCATGTACAAATAACAGCAGTGAAACTGCAAAGAATGAACTAATTTCTCGGAACCTAAGGGACACATTACCTTATAAGAAATGCTTTCAGTACAGAACATAAATCATTGTTCTATATGTCACTTGTACAGCAGCAAGCTCAGAAGAACACGTGGGCCGAAGAAGCAGAGGAAACGGCATATTGAGGAGTTTTAACGCGTTTACGCTTCTCCAAATATAAGTAAATTATCAAATAAAGGAGAATGAGATGGGCCGGACATGTAGCACACATGGTGAGAAGATGACTGCATATAGGATTCTGGTGGGAAATACAAAAAGTAGACAACTAGGAAGGTCTAGACGTAGATGGAGGATAGTATTGAAAGGTATCTTAGCGAAAGAGGGTGGGAGAATGAGGACTGGACATCTGGCTCGGGACAGGGATCAGTGGCCGGCTTTTGTGAACACGGTAATGAACCTTCAGGTTCCAAAAATGTTGGGATGTTCTTGAGCAGCTACACAACTGGCAGTTTCTCAACGAGGGCTCAATTGTATGGAGTTAGTTAGCCATCAGTTGGCCAGGCTAGCGTGTTCTTCACATTAAGCCCCCAGTACTGGACTCGCAGAGTCGAGATAGAGAACAGGCTTGTGTAACGCCTTGAAGGGGCTCTTGTCTTTGCGAAACGGACGCGAAGCTCCTCAGGTAAGACTTTGCTGCCGAGATATCGCACTGAAGGAAGTCGCATCCTGGTATTTCGATTCGTGTTTATGGACTACACACGGAGACTTTTCTGTTACCCTGGCAGTTATAGGCTTTAATGGTGCATGTTTTACTCTACGTACACAACTTTTCTAGGATGGACTCTATTTCATGCAATCGACGAAGATCAATTTGGGCTTCATGTAAATTGGGTGGGGGGGGGGTTGGAATAAAGCCAATTCGTGCAACAAGCTTAATGCTGAATGCCTAATAAGTACAAAGTTTCAGAGAAAACAGTTCAGTAGTCCCAGAGATATTTCATGCGAACAAACAGAGGCACAAGCACAGTTTTCTCGTTCATTTTATGTAGATACAGCACAAAGTTCCACGTTCCGCCCTGCTTGCTTGTCGTGTTGCATCTCAGCACATTCCATTTTCAGGAAACCGTGGAGAGGGCAGGAGTGTCATGGGATCCACGCGCAGACTGATGTATCCTGCTGCGAGGAGATCGAACTACAGACATTCAGGTTCACATCGTCCATCTTACAGCCAACAGGCTGGAAGGTATCCTGTGTACAGGGCGCAAGAGAGGTACCAACCCAGTGAGGTCGGCTACAAACCGAAGGAACCAAGCTCACAGCCCGATTTGCGGCCACCAATTTCACCTTCCTCATTCATGCAGGACACGGGAACTGGACCAAGTCAGACCTCGGTCTCAGTCCAACCTGACAAACCAAAAACTACCCCTCTAGCAGATTCGTCCAGGCCTATTCCCAACTTTGGACATTCTGAAGAATACGACACACCCCCTTCTGGGTTACAAACTGATGCCGAACAAGAACCTCCTTCCATAGAACCGAATTTCGACCAGAATATTCCCTCAAAGGGATCGTCAGACGATTTCTACCACCACCCAGCCCCATCGAAATATCCCCATTACCACTCTACCTACGAAAAACCCTTCCATGATAATTCACAAGACTATATATATGTCGATTATGATCCTAATTCACACGAGCATAAGCCAGATACACATGAACACATTCATTATTACAATTCTTACCATCACTTTTCTCCCCCTGACATGACGTACCAACCTCAACAAGCAAATGATACATATCTACCCGTGCCCATGACTTACGGTCCAGAAGAAAACAGGAACAAAAAGCCTTACACATATTACTATATAGGACGGAAGTTGTGGTTCATTCCCTTATATTTCAGCGTCTACTTCATCGTTTACATAGCTTCGCTGCTCGTGAAGTCCATAGCAAGACACAAGATCAAATATCCCGTAAGTTACTGGGCAGGGTATGACAAGAGAGCCTTAGGAAACGGGGTGAACAGACTAGAGCTTCAACTGACAACGGAACAGATCATGAAGACTCTGGCAACAGCTGAGCATCGATATGCGTGACTGCTGTCTCTTCTTATCACACAGCCACAAGTCACATGAGTCAGTCATCTCCAGGCTATACGAATAATTTAGAATCTGCAAGCGAGGATTTCCCTTAAATTCAAACTCCTGCAGTGTTTATTAGTAACTACGTCAACAGCCCTCAACATAGCCCCACTTGACTTGCGGTCTCTCACTACTGAACAGGAGATGCGAGTTCTCACGGATCCTTCAAAGCATGGAGGTTACTGTACGCAGGCTGTGTTTATGTGTTTCTTATGATTCTCACAGTAAACAGCAACTTTTTTCCTAAATATTATTAACTGGTAGATCCTTGTAATGGATGCGCAATGTTTTCTGTGAGGTGGGGACAGAATATTTAAATATTATTCAGAGGACACGTAAGTTCTAAGGGGTTAAGAAAATCAGTTGCAGTCCTAGAAATGTACAAGATCCTGTCAGAAATTTAGCGGCTTCTTCTTGGTGCAAGCCTCGATGTGCTGTAGGCATTGTATAAGTTCCTGCTAACACAAGCAGTAGAATTCCTGTGGCGGAGGAGGACCACTGCAGGCCTGCAGATCAGCTCGGCTGCAGTTTCTTCTTACTTTCACTTCCCGATCCAAATCTCGATCTGGTCCGCGCTAGAGGATTTCTAAACCCTAATTAACAGAATTATAATCATAATTCTGGAACGCTTCTTCCGTGACTGGATGGACACTCATGCGTTCTCCGAGCATGACTCGAACCCATGATCCAAGCATTTGAACGTCCGAGATCATGTGACAACCGGGGTCAGTTATAACAGTTGAAAACTTCAGCCACAATTATATGTTATCGTGGGGCCGTGTTGGTCTCCACAGAGAGTAGCCAGTGCCCTCGAAATCAGGATCTATTTGCCTCAAACATAACCTCCAATCCACAGACAGGAACCAACCATCGGGCAGCAACATCACTGGAGGAACGGATGAATTGAAACATGCGCTCTGGTGTTTTTTGTAAATCACTGAATGTTGACTCTGTTAGTATATAGTACAATAGCAGGGCAATAAAACTCTGTGCATTTTAAACATATTCATATGTTATTTCTTTCTCTTCGCAAATACTGTAAGACGTGTAATGTGCCCCAGAGAAATGCTTCACCTTCACCGCATCTTCACGTCTTGACGAAGCAGCTTGTAAAAGAAATGCAACTACCAAAACTTAGATTAATTCTAAAATCCTACTTAAATCTATTTCCAATAAACTGTGCAGTCGCAGTTAGTAAATTACATAGCTGAAATATTTATGTGAAAAATAATAATATGCAACTTCTAAGAAGAACTCCCAGTTACACTTTTTTTTTTTTTTTTTGCGAAGTGACGTGTTACCCAAGAAGCGGGAGGCAGGTCGGATGTCTCCTTCATCAGTAGCTACAGGAATCAGAGAAACTGCAGTCCGCAAGACACAATAAACAGAGCAGTGCATTCTTTGAAATTTTACTGTATATATGTCATGGTTTTATCTGAACCTCACCAATAGAGAACAGTGATAGCCTCTTAACTAACTCTATGGAGCTGAAGCCTTCCTGGGAAGCTGCTGGTTGCTCAGCTACTCAAGAACTTTCCTACAATTTATAGAGCCCGAAGGTTCACAAGCGCCCTTCACTAGTCCCTATCCTGAGCCAGATCGATCCAATCTATAGCGCCCCACCGTCACATCACTATGAGGTTCGAAACTCGAATTCGAAAAACATCCGATACATTCGTCACGTCTCTATATCACTGTCCGGTAGCGCCCAGACTATGAGAGTCACTGTGATGCAAACCCGGCATGACCGTCTTCGCGCCATGTACTCGCCGGAGGTGTACAGACGCGCTCAGCAACACGTGGCAGAGTCTCCTCAGGATACCTGCTACACGGCTGACAAGATCCAACGCGTGCTCATTGTGACACCCTTAACGGTATCAAGTGCCGTGTTTCTCAACAGGTGGGACTTGATGGGGGGGGGGGGGAATGATGAAAACAGTAATTAATTCACCTGCGCGAACACTTTCCTGCATTCTGAGCACAAGCGCTCTTAATGCTGCGCCATAATCCTACTTCTGTGACTAGCACAGCAACTGAGAGAGTCTGTCTTCTGGGATCTAGCTTTGTGTAGTAGACAGAAGTCAGCCGACATTTCGGAGGAACATAGGCCCCTTTGTAACCACTGCTGTAAGAACTTCAGATTATACACAATTGTTTTTATATATAATATCATTAATAAAGACCAAACATTGCTACAATCCTCAGATTATTAAAAACATGAAGTACTGATTAGTATAACAATAAAATGCATAGAATTGGAAAATTTCACTTCAGTTGTGGGACTGGAGTTCTTTACCCAAATGAACGGTGGGACGCAAGCTGTTAACATTGAGAATCACGGCCCTAGGGCAACACCAATATCAGTGCAATTCTACCAACAGCAATGAACTCAAGACGTAAAGTTGTTCCATTCATTTCACTTAAAAGCCTACTTGAACCTCACACGCAGGCCTACATCCTGAGGTGTTTGAAAAATTTATGTACATGCACTACAGTTCGATTTTTCGAGTGCTACCATAAGCCCAAAAGAAATTTCACCCGCTTTATTTCAAGACCGATTCTACCTGAGGGCCCCAAATTAACGTTCACACAGACCTATTTTATGCAAAAGTAAAAATGGTAACGCCATTCCTGTAACAGGCCGTGAAGGCGCATAGGGTTGTTGAGACTTCGAGGCTCCCATATTTTCTCTAGACAATCGGCTCACAGATGGCTGTGAGGTTGTCAGCCTTAAGCGTCGGCCGCCCTTTGCTCCCAGGAAGATTCCTGTTAGAGGGTTAGTCGACCCCAGGGCCATAGTGCGGCTGGAAGGAAAAGGTCAATTGAAAAATCCTCCTCATCGAGACTCGAACCCGCGTCCTTCTGGCTTGTAGCATAGTGCTTGAACCAACTACGCTACTGAGTGCCTGTACATATGTATATTCTATTCCTCCCTATAGGCCATTACCTGGACGTGCTCTGATCACCTGGAGAGCTAAGCTCCACGGAACATATGCTTCTCGCGAATGCTATGCAGATCTAAAGGTAACCTTTGGTTCTCCAGATTGGGCGTTGGGCGTTTGGCTAACAAATTCACCTCGAAAATCCATTTAGGTTAAGAAATGCTATAACGAAGGTAACGATGGATGCCCGACGAAGTAAGAGTGGTAAATGGAGTCAAATTATTCAGAAGACCGTGAGTAAGTATATATTGTATACACATTTGAACGAGACCCGACACAGAGCACTCACAGTACACGAGTATTGCTGTGCTCAAGTTAGCAGTGACCTCAATTCACTTAAGACTGCAAGAGCATCATGTCTAAAAACAATGTACACAGCTTAATTAAAAATACTTCATTGCTAATAATGCTGAACATCATCTGAGAGCTTCCAGCTCGTGATGGAGCGTCTTGCCTCGATGTTGATGGCTGCTGACTCATCAGGGTGGTGGTTGCTTAAGCTTGAGGTGTCTATGGCAATTTCTTATAATAAGACAACAATGCAGTTTGCTAAACCGATTGACTGCGGCCGACCGCCGGCCTCCGGACGACGTGCAGCTGTCCGCAGTGTTGGTACGATTTCTGCCACGACTAGGACTAGATACGAGAGCCTTTTCTCAGGGGTACAGGTGCACGGTGACTGGGATGGGAAGGCACTTCGGGAGTTACGAATCAGAAGATAACACCGTGTATTTCTAGCGTTTAGTGCAGAGACTACTGGTACGTCCTGCTAATCCTCCTTCAAGAGCCATTTACGCGCAGGCCAGTTTCTGTGTCATTAGAGAGATCTCGTTCAAACTTAGGACACGGCATTTCTGTCATGAAAATCAGTAAATTTCACTTCTTTCATTCGTTATTCATTTTAAAGACCACACTATAAGTCTGAAATAAATTGAGCCCCTTCTTGATAAATATTCACCCGAGAAAAACGCCTCGAATGAAATTTCTTGTATCCATAAAATACATTTCATCTCCTAGAATATTTACACAGAGTTCTATTTCGAGAAAACTAGCATAGGGCCTTATGAAAAAGATGAAGCCGCTCTTCAAGATCTTGGAGCGGATTCACCTCTATCTAACGACGGGTTTACAGACTGCTGCAATAGGCTGCACAAACAGCAGACAGACGATGTTCGTAAACAAACAATGCACCTTTAAAGGACCTTCAATTGTGCACTTTTGATCAGTCAGCTCCAGGATGTGTACAGTAAGATTCCGCACGGCAACTCTGGATGCATCTCTTAAAAATGTATTCCAGTGACTGAGTTTCATGACACGATTATAAAACTTGGGATTCCGTAACGGCAGAAGTTCTGTCAGCTGCGTGCCTACCAAATATCCGACAAACTGCATGTAATGTAGCGTCTGCCAGTTGCTCAGTCAGCTCAGATGTGTTTGGGAGATATGTACAGCTATGTCTGAATAAAGTTGACGTCTCGCCGACAACAGAATGCAGTGTCTGCCGCCGCAGGTGAGGGGTCCTCTATTGTTTGTGTAGTTTTGTATGCTGTGTTTTTTGTTTGAGTGTGGAGTGTTATTTTGTGTGATGTGTGTTGTGTCTTATTGTAGTACCACAGCCACCGGGTAAAACCCCATTTGCAGTTTAATCTTGTGGACCTACGTTTCGGAGAACCGTGTCGCCTCCATCTTCAGGAGAGAAAATCCATGAACGAAGAACCAGCGTTAGCATGTGGCCGCAGACTGAACCACCACTCGAAAACATGGCGCCACATCCCAGAAACGGCATTCATCAGAGTGTTCACAACTTAGTCTGTTCTCTAAAACAAAACAACTGACCAAAAGTGAAAGACACACTGGCCTTTCAAGAACAGCGCACCAAGAAAGAAGACGCATATTAAAACAAACCAACCACTTTCAAACAAGAAAAAACAGTCCTGCTTGAGCACATACCAGCCAAGCATAATGCCTAATAGACAAATAAGTAAATATTTGTGGAAAAAAAAATCCGGGCAGAGCTCTCAGTTCCTTTCTGGTTCGATAATTCTATGGGCATTCTACATAGCTGTTGGGTCTCCTGCCTGTCAGGCCTGCATTATTGCCTTGCAATAAAAATTAGAAATAAATTCTACGAAAGTATTGTAAAGTATGAACCATTCCCATGATGAAAGTGGATATCCGGCAGTCGGAAGAATAGCTCTACCCCTTACTACTGGTTAAAACAACTGATCGCACTTTTCTGGAGACAATAAGTTTTCTTATTTCGACCAAAGAGACCCACGCTTAGACAGAAGGACAGTACTGTCGCGGATCTTAAGGAAAGATGACGCTAGAAAGTGGACTGATTCGTTTAGTTTAGGAAACGGTCAAGCGGAAGTGTCTTGTGAAAGCCGATAATTAAAATTGGGCTTCCATTAGACTGGGAATTTACTGATAAACTGAGCGACTACAAGCTTCTCAAGAAGGATTCTACGCCATGAAATTATTACAGGCATACCTCGCTTTATTGCGCTTAGCAGACATTGCGTTTTCCTTTTACGAATTGAAGGTTTGTGGCAACCCTGCGTCCAGCAAGTCTATCGACGCCATTTTTCCAACAGCATGTGCTCACTTCGTGTCTCTGTGACACATTTTGGTACTTCTCGCAATACTTCAAATTTTCAATATTATTATACCTGTTATGGTGATCTGTGAGCAGTGATTTGGGGCGCAAGAACTGCGCCCATATAACACGGCGAGTTCTGACTGCTCCACCGACCGGCCCCGAGACAGAACTACATATACTGAAACTGGGCCAGTTACTAACCCCACAGTGGCCTCTAAGTGTCCAAGCGAATGAAGGGGCCTCACGTCTCTGAGTTTTCATCTAAAGCCAGGAATACCAAAGCTTAGTGAGGAAGGCATGTTGATCAGAGGTATGGTTTTGGAGGATTGACTGAAGTTCTTTTGTGAGTAGAACGCTACCCAACAGCATCACATGGTACAGAGAAACATCTCGTGAAAGGAAGAGCCATGTAACCGCACTTCCCTAGCTGTGACTCTGACAGGTCCACTCGTTGTTCTCACGAGACTGAGAGGCGCGCCTGCGCCGTGGTGCCGTCCCTTGACCATCTAATTATCATTCGATACAGTCCTCCTTAGGCTTGTAGCGACAGGATCATGCGCGGCACTTGAGTGTGGTATCCAGTATTGTCGTGCTAGGGAGGTCACTTGGGGAATCTGTATGTGATTTCGTGTAGAGCAAAACCTGTCCTCGTCCTCGTCAAACCAAATGTGGGACAAGCTCCCAGCATGGCCCTCGGCTCTCACTTCTTCTGTTAATGACCACTTGTTGGTAGGCCGCGCCATAGCTCAAGAGGTTGGTCACTGGCTTCCCACCGCGGCGGCGCATGTTCGATCCCGGGTCTGGTGAAGTGGTATTTGTGGTGGACAAAGTGGCGCTGGGGCAGGTTTTCTCCGAGTACTTCAGTTTCCCCTGCCAAAATTCATTCCACCAATTGCTCCACAATCACCCTCATCTATCATCTGGGGCTGGTACAATAGGCCAGAAGTGGCCGCAGTACAAGGGACTTAGTCCCACCCCACCAGCAATAAAAAAATAGGGGTTTGTAACTGGGAGCTGCATAAATATTATGAAAGAAGTCTCGGCTGGGGGAAGAGCGAGGTTAGTTACAGTTGGAGTCAGGGAAAAGTGAGGTCAGTCAGATACAGATGGGGGGGGGGGGCAAGTTAGTGACAATTGGAGACGAGAACAGTGAGCAGTGAGTGGGCAGTGAGATTTGAGTTTTAGTGGGAGTCAAAGCGGTAATAACGGGAGCGTAGTCAGTGAAGTGCAAGCTTAGAGAAGATTGGCAGGACGTACCAGTAGTCTCTGCAGTAAACGCTAGAAATACACGGTGTTATCTTCTGATTCGCAACTCCCGAAGTGCCTTCCCATCCCAGTCACCGTGCACCTGTACCCCTGAGAAAAGGCTCTCGTATCTAGTCCTAGTCGTGGCAGAAATCGTACCAACACTGCGGACAGCTGCACGTCGTCCGGAGGCCGGCGGTCGGCCGCAGTCAATCGGTTTAGCAAACTGCATTGTTGTCTTATTACAAGAATTACGTGTACAAATGATAAAACGACTCCGTCAGTCACACTGGACGGAATTGTTTTATCATTTGTAATATTGTTAGTGTGACGGACCAGAATGAAACAAATCAAATTTATTATAAGAACTGCCATAGCCACTTCAAGCTTAAGCTACCACCACCCTGATCAGTCAGCAGGCATCAACATCGAGGCAAGACGCTCCATCATGAGCTGGAAGCTCAGGTGATGTTTAGCATTCTTAGCAATGAAGTATTGTTAATTAAGTTGTGTACATTGACCTAATCCTCCCAGCCGCACTATGGCCCTGGGGTTGACTCGGCCTCTAACAGAAATGAGTACCAGGAATTAATTAAATAATTTTCCTGGGGAGTAAAGCACGGCCGGCGCGTAAGGCTGACAACCTTACCGCCATCTCTGAGCCGACTGTCTAGATAATGTGGGACCCTCAACGTCTCACAACCCTATGGGCCTTCACGGCCTGTTTCAGGGATAGCTTTACTTTTTTTACATTGTTTTTAGACATAATGCTATCGCACACTTAATAGACTACAGTATTGCGCAAACATAACTTTTTTTTTTTGCACTGGGAAACCAAAAAATTCGTGTAACTCGCTTTATTGGCGTGATCTGGAACCGAACCTGCAATACCTCCGAAGTATGCCTGTACATCGAAAACGGTGTTCAGTTCGCACACAAATGAAGTAGTTCATCAAGCCAACAAGAGTTTAGGTTATCAGGCCTATCAGTTCAAATCAGCACACTCGACCTAACATAACCATTGATAAGGCCGTGAAACATTTTAAAAATTCACAACAAATGAACTGTGCATCGGATCATGGTAATTCTTACGCCGATAGAGAATGAATCTCTCTAATTATTTTTGAAAGCCGCCATTGCCTGCTAATCTCAGAGATCTTCGTAACCGTATCGCCGCTGCTGGGGCTCTGGTCAACCGTGATATGCTGACACGGGTGTGGGACGAAATGGATTACCGCATAGATGTCTGCCGTATCAGCAAAGTGGACATATTGAGCGTCTGTGAACTGTAAAAAAGAACTTGGTGAGTTTATCTCTATTTCAGTATAATAAAATTTGGTATCCGTTGCGTAGTTTGTTTATTGCAAATTTTCAAAATGTTTCACGGACCTATGAATAGCCCTATACAGTAAACGTTCACTTCATATGTACACGACCGCGGTCCGGGCAGTAACGGGTTCCTCATGCGCAGTAGAACCTGTGTAATCCGAAATGAATTGCAGTACCAACATACGTGTATAGGGGTGGGGCACCTCCAAAATTACAAGCTTTATATAATTGGTTTACTTCTTTGCAGTAAAAATTAATTATTTTGAAATAATTATTTTGAAAGATGAAACCCGATTATCTCTTGCCCCGAGCGCGCCCTGTAGTGAACGTCCGCGGTACAAATGTCTGATTATTTATTCATAAAATATAACTATAAATCTTTTGAACAAATAATTATACAAAAAATTGAATTTATTATGCAAAATTTAGTAGTCCGGACACACCACCGTTTCAATTACTTTGAATTGTCGGGGTTACAGTGCAGGCTGATAATTCAGAAGTTCCAGGGAAATGCCTACAAATCTCAAGACAGTTACACTGACTAGCGACAACGAGACCAATGCATATTAAATTTGTCGACGTGCACAAATTTCATAATTCATGGGACGGTTGAATAAGGAAACTAGTGCTCGCTGCCTTAATCAATAGAGAACTCTAGTGCAGAACGGTTCAGTTTCAGACAAGCAGAAGTCCCACAGAAATCCGTTATTCAAAATTTAATTAAATGAAAATATCATCAAGTTTTCTATGACTTATCAAGGCTAGGTCAAGTTCCAGTAAAATTTGCTTCGCTCCACGAAACATATTTTACTTTAGCAGCTGATTCTGAGGGCTGACTCCTCTTTCCCGGCCTCATGCCATTGCAGTGACCGCAGAAATCGATATCTCGAACTGCTCGCAACCAGCCTTCTAACGCATCAAGTCTCAATGCCGCAACGGTCTAACTGAAGCTATCGGTTTAAACCGTAATGCCATTTGTTTCAGAAACTGACGTCCAGACCTCTGAGCGTTCTATATCCAGACAACAGTTTGCAATTATGAAGAACAGAAAGTTCATTAAACGAACGCTATTTTGCGATGGTGTTTTGACTGCTTAAGTCACGTAACGCTATGAAGACTGAGAAGGCTTCCATAGATCATTTGAAGGCACTTTCCCGACATTCATCTGGAAAGAAGTACAGAAAAATTAACCGAGAGTCAGATACTTTGACAGTTCATCTGGCTGAAGTTTCCTTAATGACTGTATGTCAGTATAACAAAGTTGTTTGAAAGGAGATTCTTTTTTCAAAGTTCGTGTTCGGTAGCCCGCGATAACCACCGCATGATTCATAGAAGCTAACTGTATCGCGGTTCAAAATTGTGACTGGTCAATTAACGGCGTGGACCAATCAAACTCCGCACCGCTATTCGCTGTAAAAATATTAATAACCCAGACAAACAAGCGAGTTGCACTTCTTGTTCATTTAGACCAGACACGATTTCACTACCGTAAATCCTACACACTGGACAAGCTCTACATGTGCTCATGAGTGCACCACATTGGGCTGTCGACTAGAAACTCATAAGCATCAATCAAAACTTGGAGTACTCTCCAACCCAGAGGAATCTGGAAATAAATGGGCGAACCCTTCACAAAGAGCCATGTGCCCAAGCCCTTCAAGATTTCGGTAAATGAGGGAAGTTCTGTGAGCAGAGATTAAAAACAGAACATCAGAGGGAAGCTTGTGTATGCTCTTTGTTAATTGTTGCGCTTCTGAATCTTAATACATACAACAACAGATATGCAACAATTTTGGTGCGAGGCCTTGGGATGTAATCGTTTGAAAAAAAACAGTGAAACCAAGTTATATTAGCAGACTCACAAATGGAAATTGGAAAATTAATCTTTTGTTTTGGGGGTTCTATCATGACATCAATGGATATAAATATTTTAAAACTGAAATTTTCTTAAAATTTCCTATCTCATAGAAATGTATCTGAATTCATCACTGCAAGTACCAAAGCCCACCATTGCACAGAATCTTGTGAGTAAAGCTCCACGTAGTCCATGCACCGGGTGAGGTGAAAACGAGGGTCACCTCCATTTCCGGCCGCTCTATCCTTGGGTATGCTTTGCCCCTAAAGTCGTTGCACATGTAAATGTGGCGAAGAGGAAACTCCCAGAGGCCTAGAGTTCGCTAAAAGCCTAGATTACATGCCAGGACGTAAGTTAACATGTTGTAAAATTATTTTCTGTAGACGGTCTCCAAATAAACGTCTCCCTATTGCATATGGACTTAGGAAAATTTCGGAATTCTGTAAGATGGACGTTTTGAAACCAATGGACCCAAATTCTGAGTTTCTACAGTCTGTTTCTTCCGCAGTTAGGAACAGTACGAGTAACTTTACTGCAGGATATGAATTTCCCACAGCAGTAGTTATGGAGTCTTCTGCTTCACAATGCCTCCAAATTCAGGGGTGAACAATAAAGTAACCAAGAAACCAGCATGAACCAGGCAGCAACGCTGCTTGTTTGGCCTATTCATCAACCCCGAAGATGGAAGCAACATGTTCCTCCGACACGTCTATTGACTTCCAACGGACTACACGCCGTTATATGCCAGAATACAGAACCTCTCGACCCTTAAAGCCAATTTGTATATTACATGCCTGAAATGCAACGCATGGCACGCACTGCGGAGGGAGCCGCGTGGCGTTCCACTGCTACACCATAATTAATGTCAGAATAAGGTAGTGAAGACGACGTAAGGTTTATATTGCATTCCATGGATCTGAAATCATTAAACTTGTTTAACTTGTTCACCAGTTCAGAATTTGAATGCGCTACTTGCATAAAGTACGTGTAGTTTCGAGATTTTATTTGTATTTTTCGTGACATTTCACGTAGAATCGCTGGTCTGAATTTTGTCCCTAGTACGGATATGCACCCGCGCCTTCCTGACTTTTCCTTTGATGTTTCTGATGCGCGCCGTTCTGTCGGTTGACTTCACAAGAATTTGGGAACTGCACAACAGGGGAATCAGACTACATTAATATATCGGTTATAGCAACAAGCACGAACCTTCAAACCATCGCATTGCTCGAAAGTAATTCTTCTACTGCAGTCACGTATATTTGATAGAACACTGTTTATATGCGGCTTGTCATGGGAACAGGCAGATCATGTGCTTACACAGAGAGCAGACCCGTACTCGAAAGTGAATGTCTAGTCTAGTTCAATGTTTTGCAGGAGAAAGGAATGAAGGAAATAAAGAAAAGGGTAAAAAGGGGGTCAAGGGTGAAGAGGAGAAAGAAGGGATTCCCCAGTGAATTTCGTCGAGTTTTCTCCACCCGTAGGCCTCTATAGAAATGAAACCCTTTTCCCTTCCGCTAACGGGGACATTATGACGTTACGAAATGTATCCTGCACCGCTTCCGTACGGAAGATGTGTGAGCACTGCGACTCGAACCCTCATTCCCAGTAACGTTCCCATTAATTGCGTGAGCAAAGTTTCCGTAGTAATTTCTTAATCGAATTGCTATTTCTATATATATATATCGCCATATCCCCCATGAAGGAAGAGCACTCTGTAAAGCAGGCATGTCAAACTCAACTTGTACAGAGGGCCACCTCAGCCCTATAAATAATAGTCGAGGGCCGCACTTCAAAATAGAAATATAGAAATAGAAATTAGATTGATACAATGAAATGTAATTCTATTTATTATTTAGGAACAATTTCAATATAATTACCTAAAGTGGAACACTTATATTTTGCCCACACATCAAACATGTAATTTTACCTCCTATTTCACAACAGAAATAAGCGATTTCCCATTTTTCTTGAAAAACACGGCGCTCACTTTCAATAGTTCTTTTTTTTGCTACTTGAATTTTTTGAAAGCGACATTGCCCTTTAAAAGTTACTGTACATATACAAGAAAACTCGTAGTTGATAACTTAATGTTTAATTATAACCTTTATAGTTCATCACAATGTAACATCAGCACCTGTCGCTGTGTGGAAATGAACTGAATGACAATGTACAAGAGACTACCGGACTAGTAGGAAGGTGTATCTTGTCTCAATGGTCATAAAAGTGAAAGTTTGCTAGCAGCCCATTAGACAATGACTGGGGGTTGCAAGCTAGTTTTGAAGGTAGAAATCCCTTGCACTTGTCTGTCAGTTGCCACCCTCCTTGCATTCTTACTACGCCTCCAAAAAGGGATTCTTGGAAATACTTGGGGTGGTGAGGCTGTGCGGATTTTAGTGCATTAACCTTCTGAATACAATAGTTTGTCCTTCACGAACTTTACAAACCGTTAGTTGGACAAACCCTTCTGCAATTCTCAGAATCACTTTTCCTGCAGCCTGCTAATTTATGTCTGACTGAGACTTCTTGTCTTCTGGTCTGTTGGAAAATTGTCTTTACAAAAAATATTTCTACTAAAATTTTAATATTGATTTTAATATCAATTAGCTCTAAAAGTTGAGGGGCCGCATGTTTGGCACGGCTGCTGTAAAGGCAGGTAGGTGCATCGCTCCCAGTAAAGTCTGACTGAACCAACTGCCAAATTGTCATGAAATTTGGTACGAAGATCATGTCACAACAGCCTTTCGAACCTTTTTGCGTTTAATTCCCTATTACTGGGAGCCCAGTCAGCTCAGTCGGTATATGCCCCAATGACTAGGCTACAGGTCGGACGGTTGAGAAATCGGGCTTCGATTCCAGGCAGGGGCAAGTTCATGAATGCGTGGAGCTGTACCTCAACTACCCATACATATTAGCGGTGAGGTGCATATTTAAGCAGGGGAACACGTTTATTCTTATTTTACATTCTGTCACTAATGATTTCAACATGATGATTGTGAGAATTTTATATCTGACTTTATTTTTAATGGCAATATTTAAACACGAAACACTGGAGCCGGACGCGTGAGAGTTCGCATGAAGGCAGTTGATAAACATGTCCACAAACAGTTTCATATGTACAAACATGGAGACAATGCAAGAGATTCAGGTTCTTTGCGGACAAATTTAATAGCCGGAATCTGTGAACTAGGACTAGACAGAGAAATGGAGCATGGAATGGTACAATTATCATTTTATAATTTTGGTAGCTTCGTCATAGATGCTTAAATACTTTAACGAAAATATGTATCGCAAGTTCATAGAATTAGTTTCTACAGAAAATAAGAAAGTATAATAATTGTATTGCGGCGAACTTGCAAAATAGAAATACTTTGATTGCGTGGAACCCCAGATGACGATTAATAAAACTGGACTCCCGTTGCGCGCGGAGGTCAGGAGCTTTCTGTGAGTTTGCATTGAGAATTAGAGCTGTCCATTTGCCCGTTACTCTGAACGGCAGGTGAGTGGCGACTCGGCGTCGAGAGTGCCCAATTATTGGAGCGACTGCTCTCGCTGAGTGAAGTGTGCCGGGCGTGGAGACCATACTCATGGTTCCTCAAACACAGCCTACTGAGAAGTAAGTACATGTAGCAGTGTCTGTGTTAAGTATCCGATATTCTCGATATATCAGTCAACCGAATTTATTTTTTAACTGAATTGAAATAGTTTGAGAGTGCAATTTCTCAGAAACGCCGCTACATTGCCATGACTCGATTGTCAAAGTCTCGTTCGTGAATCAGCTCAAGCATAACTTAGCCACGTAAGTACCAGTGACTAGACATTCCAAAATGTCAGGTCCTCGGCTGCATTATTACAGGCACAAAACAAATTATCTGCTCGCAATTTCGATGCACTTCACAGTCAGTTTATGAACAGCTACCATCTGTTCACATCCCCCACAAAAAATTGCTTCTGCACTTATGTAACGGTGCCTACGTGCGGTAGAGCTTCACACAGCCTAAGCATTTCATGGAAAGTCATTAAGAATGAAGTGAAAATGAACGTGGTCTGTTAGTAAGGAAATGTACAAGCGCGTGTCTGGAGAGGCTGACAATAAAATGCAATTTATTTCTCTTAGAACCGAAAATGGAATCCGGTGCTTCAAATGCAACACTTACTCTAGTTAGCAATTTAGCAATATTTGGCACAACCCCTAGAGGTCCGCGACAAGGTGTTACATATTATGCGACAAAAGGCAAATACAGTTCATTTCCCGTCTTTATTTTAGCTTGATCATAAATAGCGGGTTAATAAATTCTAATGCACGTAGATTTGGGTCTACTCATTACCTCTCTATTGTAACTCAGCCGTGAAATGTGCACGAGAATATTTTTGGAAGCCTTGACACAATTCTCCTACCTAATCCATAACAATCCGGTAATGTGGAGTGTAAGCAGTCATATGCGGCCTTAGAATCTTGACTTAATTTGGGAAGAAGAATAAATCGCCTGACGTCATTACTCCGGTTGCTTTACGGCACTCCTGTATGGGTAAAGGCGGCGGTACTGTGTCGCCTGCAAACGGCAAACTGTGAATATCTCACTTAGGAGAGTTTGTATCACAGCGGGATAGGAACCGCGTCCCATCTGACGCAGAGCCCACCAGGCCACAGGGTATTGCCACTACAGAAACCTGCCGGGACTCAGCCACATGGCATGTCAATCACATGGCGGTCCCGTGTTTGGCCAGCATAAACAGCGCATTAGCACACCCGTGCCAACCATCTCCAAACAACATTGAAGTGCATCTGCATTTCAAATTAGAAGTATCCTGCCATATACTGTTACGGACCGCTTCGTGTTGTGTCTGTGAAAGTCAACGCTCGTCACGTTTGCGCGTGCAAATATTCACGTGTCTCTTTTATAGCAAATCTTTACTTTCCGATGTTTCTTGAATGTAATAGGTGGTTCCCTCTTTCCGGCAGTAGGTACTTACGGAGGTCATGTCACAACTGAAGGGCTAGGTTCCTTCATATTCTCACGTGGTTATCTTCCTCAGTGCAGGATACCAAATGCTATATTCACGGCTCCAGATGGACTTTCAGAAATCGATACAGCTCAAAATCCCGAGGAAATATTAGGACACTCGGTAAAAAGAATAACGGAGTTTGAGTAGCTCAGTCGGTACAGCGACGGGCTACGGGCTCGGTGGCCCGGATTAGGCAAGACTTTTCTCTTCTCTACAACGTCCAGACCGGCTTTGAGGACCACCTGGCCTCCTAGTCATAGGATAGCGGGAGCTTTCCCCCTGGGATAAATCGGCTAGGGCGTGAAGCTGACCATTAATCTCCATCTAGTGCTGAGATCAAGAATGGTGAAGCTATACCTCCACTCCCCCACACGTCTTGATGGCATAGTGCTTAATTAATTGAGGACAGGAACTTCAGCATTCTGCCTTACCATTATAAAGGGAATAATTACAACACAGATTCGCTATAGCGCAATCTCACTCAGGTTTCTGAGTTCATTACTAAACACAGTAGAACACTCCGCACTACGGAGCTGCATAGGGTTACTTTCTGTCTCTCGCACTGCATGTACACCAAATTCATATCTTACGCTACCACGTCACGAGGGAAACGCTGGTGCCGAATTCTGATCGAATGTACACGTACTCTGTAACGATGAGTGCGGAGAACTGGGAAGGAAGGATTTGTCTTCATAGTAAGGCGTCCTACAGCGAACTGTTTCAGCAGTTCCCTCTTCCGGTTCCACATTCGCCTGCAGCAGGCTTCTTGAGCGCACTTCCTGCCACGCAAAACCGCGTCTTCTCACGAACATTAGGAATGGACTAACAACAGTGAGGCCCCACTAACTGAGGGAAAATGATCTGTCAGATGTTGCACGCGGTGAAGCAACATGAAGTTGCGTGCATAAATACGCACCATTCTTACAGAGGTTCATGCTGCTCGAACACGTGCTCAGACTGACCTCTTTTCGTACTTAAATTATCTGCAAGCTCTTATACACTGCCTACCACTTAAAAACAAATTTCTTTCTGCCATTTCGTCTACACTAATTTCGCCGACAAGCGGCGGTCGCTCGGTCGGTATAGTTCGCTTTCCTCTACATCATTCAATTCGTACGTGAAGTTCAAGCCCTCTGGCCAATCGCCAATCTCCAATCTCCAGTATCGCGACATCCAAATCATGCATCACTGCATTTCATATCATCAGTCAGGTAAAGGTACAGTTGTTCCTGTGCTTAACTAATTAAGCGCTGCTCCATGAAGACGTGCAGGGAGCCGATGCATGGATGCATATTTGTTTGACCTCGACACTAGTTGGAGATGAATGGTAAGCTTCACGCCCCGGCCGCTTTACCCTTGAAGAAAGAGCCTCCGGTACCCTTTGGATAGGGGGCTGGGTGGACACTAGTATCTGTCTGAGCGACGGGAATGGGAGAAAATTCTTGACTCTACCGGGACTAGAACTCCGACTGCTTGATAGCATGACAGGCATCTTATAAATGTTCAGCTTTTTGTTAAGAAATGCCTTCTACGTATTCGCCTTTTGAGCTTTGCAACACGAATTTCCTGACGCTCTGCAGCGTTGACTGTTCAATGTTTGTTTGCAAATTACAGCGCGAACATTTTCTATTAGAAAGAGAGAGAAAGATGAGAACTGAAACAGAACTTCAGCAACAGGTTCCAATCTTCACTGAATACTAAAGAATACAGTTTCTTCTTTGGTCCCTCAAACTTCGCTCTTTTGGCACTGGAGCGCTCGCTTCGTGTGATTCCAGTGTCAATTTCGCAGTTTCATAATATTAAGAAGCTTACCTTACGGACTGGCGTAAGTACAAATAATTAGATCATCTTGATTCTTAGGAGATCTGTAATAAGTGGATGCAATGTATACATAAGAACGGACATGTCACTTCGTCTAGAGCATTATACATACTGAGTTCAGGTCTGTGATAGACAAAATGCAAAACAGCATCAATAAAATCAAGATATATTTTTGAAATGCCCCTTTTCGTTCTAACATTAATGACCCTCCTTCATACAAAAATATTACGAAATTTCCTTCTACGTTGTACATGGAAACCCATACATTGGAAGAGATTCAAAAGTCATTCACGTATGGAGTTGGGCACTTCTTGAGAAGCTGCCAGTTGTGCAGCTACTCACGAACTTCCCAGCCTTCTATGTAACCCGAAGGTTAATTACCTTGTTCACAAGAACCCACCATTGATCCCTATCCTCAGCCAGTTGAATCCAATCCATACCATCCCATCCTATCTCTCTAAGATCCATTTTAATATTGTCCAC
Organism: Cryptotermes secundus; assembly: GCF_002891405.2. NCBI lineage: Eukaryota > Metazoa > Arthropoda > Insecta > Blattodea > Kalotermitidae > Cryptotermes > Cryptotermes secundus. The sequence goes on from NW_019734313.1 coordinate 543,711, forward strand.
CCAACTACGCCTTGGTCTTCCCAGTGGTCTCCTGCCTTCCGGATTTCCCACCAATATCCTATATGCATTCCTCATCTCCCCCATTCGTGCTACATGTCCTGCGCATCTCTTCCTCCCTGGCTTGATCGTTCAAATTTTACTTGGAGAAGAGTACAAGAGCATAATAAATTGCTTTGGCATCAGCACCGCGTTTAACGTGTTCCAAGCCCAAAAGAAAGAAACATGGATCTCTAGTTTCGCCCAACGCAATTCCTAGGCGTACTGCAAGGAAGACTTTGCCATTAATAGTCCCTCATTCGTCGATAATGACTGGTACTTTGTTTTCCTTTAATACAATATTTCTCAGCACTGACTTTGCCTACTTGACGTGAAACGTCTGTGCAAGATTATCTTAGGCCGCCCCAAAGCTCAAGCGGTTAGTCGCTGGCTTCCCGGGTTCAAACCCGGGTCTGGTAAAGTGGGATTTGTGGTGGACAAAGTGGCGCTGGGGTAGGTTTCTTCCGAGTACTTCGGTTTCCCCTGCCAATCTTCATTGGAGCAAATTCTCCATCATCATAATCACCCGGGGCAGGTACGTACAATAGGCCAATAAGTGGCCGCCGTGCCGAGTGGATCCAACTAGACTCCACCACACACTATGCGAATTAAAAAAATAATTAAGATTATCTCAAATGTAGAACACGCCCCAAGTTATGGCAACCTAGTCCTTGCAACTGAATGTCATGCTATGTACACACGTGGTTAGGGCCTGCCTCTTCTCAACAGTAACAAGAAAAGCTCTGTTTTCTTACGTAGTTCATAAACCGCACCTTAGCCTTAGCTTCATTTCTTCTCTTGGCCTAAGTTACAAGTTTTGCTGTTTTGTGTGTATGAATGCTTTGTCCCGTCGCTACATTCACACCCACTCACGAGGAACCGTACATGAACGCCATGAAGTTAATCGGAAGAGAAAGAAACATAGTCCTACAAATATTGTGTTCTAGCTCTGTGCTTCTCGTTAATGCACACCATGGCTACTGTCGTCTTCATGTACGTGTAATTTGGGTACAGAACTGCCTGCTGAAGCAGAAGGAAGAAGGCGCTACTGCGCAATTGTTCTGTTCTTCCGTTCCGCTTAACTCATTCATCCACGTTGTTTCCTCATCTTCTTTCTGGGGGCCCCGTTTTAATGCATTTGAAAATGCTAATTTTTACAAGTTTGCTCCGCTCTCTAGTTGTTCGTATTGTCTGTTGTTGTGGTTGCCATTGTAAGCATCGCTCCTGACATATCCAGTGAATCGCGTTGCGCAACCACGCGCAAGGCGGCGTGCATGTAAACAGATACAAATCCTGGCGAGTTCGTGCAAATTAGCAGCGCGAACTGAAGCCTACAGAACTGCGTTTCATTTAGGATCAATCAAAACGACATTATTCTGAGAAAAAGTGGAGCACAATTGCTGATTCCAGTTATTAATGTAAAAAAAAAAGCAACCTCTTTTTCTTGCCATTTCACGTTTTCTGTAAGATGCTGCATGCATTGATCACTGCATTCACTGACAGAGGTTCACGAACTATAAATTTCTTTTGATTTCGTTCATATCAATATAGAGGCCATGCGATATCGCAAAACGGTAGTACCTCGACACCTGCGATTGTTGCTAGTCGCTTTAGTGTGAATCCTGCCTTCAGTTGCTTATTATGTCTAACACTATAATCATAATTGCGATACCGTACTCACTCTGGTATGGATGCCTGCCACTGAAACACGCTCAGTTCCTAAAAGACGTATACATTGGCCGTTACTTTTTGCCTCAGTGGAATTCTGTCTTATATTCAGCAGTTCACGCTGCACACCACCCGAGTAAAAACTGACTTTGATACTAAGCAATTTTCCTGTGAAAGAACAGTAGCGGGGCTCCAGCAGCCGACAAGGCTTTCTCTCTCTCTTACCTCCTGGTTGCCATGCGCCGACAATAAAGCAACAATGGCACTAAAATCACAGAGGACAGGCCGACGAAAAACCGGAATGGGTCGCTTCTTTTGTTGTCGGTGTCAACCCCTAGTCCCCATTTAATTACGTAGTTGCAAGATGTCTCCACCTACGGCGCTCACAAGATACAGGCGACTCCTGAACCCATGCATTTACGATTATTTGTTTTTCTTGCCGGATTTACCTTAAAAAATACCCTAACTTTCCTTCTCCCTTAAGTACAAATTGTGTAACAGGTAAAACTTTAACTTTTGTGATACGAAATTTTAAAACGTATTTTGATTGATGTATTTCTGTATTGATTATGCGTTTTCATTCTGGAAAAATGTTTGTGAAGTCATTCAATTAGTGTTTTACTTAGTTTCCCACCACTTTCTTAGTTAATTTATCCACTTTAGGGTATGAACTGGGTTTGAAGGAACGGAATTGTAACTTTGACATTGCCCCTGTGGAAAATGTATGCTCGACGTAAGATGGACTTTGCAGGAAGTAATTAGGGCGTAAGCGCGGAGTCTGCTGTGTTTCATTTTGGGCCGCAAAACAGAGCAGTCCTACAGAAAGTAGGATGCCGGCTCCCACATCTGTGTCCTCTCGTGAGCTGCTCGCCATGCAGACCTTCACTTCCCGCTCTGCGGTACTTCAGACAATGGAAATAGCTTCTCCTTACTATATACTCTTTGAGAAGTCAAATTGACAATGACTGGATACAGCACACAAAAGCGATATGAGAAATGGATACACAGTTCAGTCAGAAACACCTCAAGAGAGAGACCACTTGGGAGCCCTAGACGCAGAAGGAAAGCTACTGACACAAGGCAATGGCGAGTGGTGACAGTGATGAACTTTCCGTTCCCACAAAAGCCGAAAGACTTGACCGTCTGAGCTACTACGAGCTTCTCAAACAGGACTTTGTTCCATGGAGTTAATTCGTTTAAAAGGAAGAGTTGGTTTATACGTAACATAATGTTGTTCCTTCATGATTTCTATAGAATTTGATCATCCCATTTCAGTACATGACAGCTGACGCTCTAGGTTTCTGATTAACATGTGATAGATATCCAGTTCGAATCTCTTTGCATGTATCCGATTGCTGGTATCTTCGTGAAGGTTTTGCGATTTCCTTCGTCTCTGCAGCTGTGTGCTTGACAAGAAGAAGCCACTGCACGAAACCTCTTGTCGGAGGACTACGCGAACCTTCCTCGTGGATGCGGGAAGCAGTAGACAGTTTGGTGTGCAGAAGCACGGTGCATGTACACGTTCCTTGCATCATATTGCTACAGGTCTACTAAAACTGCAATCAATGGAGCGGTAAGGTTCTGTGTAACACTTTTCACGAATTATTTGTCTACGCCACTGCTGTTGGAATTTATGCATACAAAAACATTATACACGGGCCAGGAACAAAATTTATTTGTTGCTTAATATTCTACAGCACACACAGCTATGTGTGCGTCTCTCTTCATCGCCTTATCAACATTACCACAGATTCATAACTTCATCTTCTTTCTATAGAGAGAAAAGCAAAAGCATTACGAATTGCATATTAATATTGTGAAATGACAGAAACTGCGGCAGAATTGGTAGCAGAAAACTTTGATTTCGTAAAACCATTTTGAGATCTTAGAATTTAAATTTTAAAATTAAAGGAGAGCTGATCATGTATTATACTCTCAAAGATTTTGTAAATTTTTTTTTAAATTTGAATGGCCGGTAATTAGTAATTAGAGCAGTGTCTCCTCCTTGAAAACAGGCACGACAGCCGCTTGCTTCCACTGAGCGGGTGACTCATCGATATTAAAAATGTGACTCAGAAGTGCGAACATATCTGATTAACCTTTAATGATAAAATTTAGGACAGCACCTGGACTGACACACTGCGACGGAGTGAGGGGTCGAATTTCCTACTTAACGTCAGAGTCTGGAAACAATGGAACGTTTAGAAACCAGAGACAGTAAAACGAACTTTGTTTGGAGTAACGACGGAAGACTGAGAGTTAAAAATCGAAGGAAAATGATCCTAAAGGATTATTACATTTTCACCGAGAAACATTGCCAAAAGTCTCCAGTTTTAGCTGTCAAATTGGCATCGATGCATTTTAACAAATGAAGCCTATGCGGTGTGGGATTGAAGGTTTTCACGGCTCTGACTATGAAGAATGCCGTCGTCTGGTTTGTGGAGCCGTGTAGATCTTGTGTAAACCGATGCTTCGGAGGAACGTATCGCCTCCATCTTCAGGGTAGAGAAAATCCGCGAGCAAGGAACCAGCAGCCTGCAGCCACCTGCTCACGCTGGTTACTCGCTGGCGGATTTTCTACCCTGAAGATGGATGCGATACGTTCCCCGAAACGTCGGTTCAGACAAGATCTACACGGCGCTGCATCCCAAAAGACGGCATTCTTCGAAGCCTGTCTGTTTTAATGGTGGGTTTAGCCAGTTTCCGATAACAAGCACAAAACACTATACGTGTGTTCAGATTTCAAATTTCTGTCGTCTGAAGTGTTGATTTTCTTCTTAAAGAATCAGAAAACTAAGGCGCAAAGGTAGAATTTTTGGATTTTACGTAGGGAATGGCTACATTTATAGCTTCATGCTCTGTGGCAGTGCGATTATTAATTTAGAACACGAGACCAGTCAGAATGACGTCAGACGTGACAATGCAACAGGCCATCACCCTGATCATAGCTGCGATGAGGGGTCAGGGAGATGCGTGCAAGTGAAGTGAAGTCAGGAGTGAAGCCAGGGAGAGCGTGAAACAGAAGCGCTTATGTCGCCAATATCTGAGAACACCACAGCGAGCAGTGCACTGCTTGTGATGGAATTGTTGTATTATACAGAGAACGCAAAGGAGACTTGGTACGCACAATCAAGAAAACAACACACCAACGAAACACAGAGATGACCGTATTTCAAAAAAGACACGAAGAAGATAACGTTCTAAAATTCTGATAATTTTAATGACATTTTGTACACACATCGACAACTGTATGGATTACGTGTGAATCAGTTTTGTTAACTGCTGCATTATGGACGGAGGCCAGTGGCATTGAGAAGTGTATGTAAACTGACATATTCAAAGCAAATGATTTATTTTACTCCTAAAGCAACAGTATCAATTTTAATTACTTTTTTGGGTGATGTAACAATTGTATGAACTGCGTGAAAGATTTTGGGGTTTTGTTAGATAGCAAACTGTGTCTTCATCGGCATATCGACTTCTTACATTCTTAGGCACTAAAGCTGCTAGGGCTAATTCCTTTCATTTTTCTACTTTGGCTAGTCTAGAATGTTTATGTATCACCACAATTCCTGCAAAGCTTGCGTACACGTCTGTTGTCTGGAACAGCCCGACTCGGCACTATCTGATAAGCTGAAAAACATACAAAGGAAGTTTACAAATTTATGCTATAATCGAATTATTCAGCGCAACTCCTTTTGTAATTATAAATCCGTGTTGAATTACTTGCATTTAAAAAAACTTTATCTTGACGCTTTGTTTCTTATTGACGTTTTCAAGAACAAAATTCACTGTTTGTCTTCGTGTACCCACTAAGCAAATTCGAGGCTTCACAACTTTAGTGTCAGCAATGTCTCAAGCCTTAGCCCTCCAACAAGGTGCGTTACAGCTGCAAACAACATCTGCAATAAACGTAGCATCTGCTTGAGGAACACATTTTCCTTTGCTTATTCCTGCTGAATTATATCATGAAAGGGTCACTTGCATTATTTTACTGCCTAAGATACAACTCTAGTCCAGTTCTGTTCTCAGTTTTAGCTTTAGTCTAGCTTTGTTATGTCCACTTTCAGTGCTCGCCTGCTACAGGCAACTCGCCGTTGGCAAGCGCTTACAGAAAGGAATCGAAATTAATTTCTAGCATCATCATCATCATCATCATCATCATCACCATTTATCCGAATGTATCTTCTATTCTGAGTTTCCCTGTGGACTACTGCTGGCAGCAAGAACAATTAATACAAGAAATTAATAATATTAATTTATTATCATCATCAGAAATCATCATTATCATTATCAAGTCTGTTATTCTTCCAAGCAGCACTTAAATTGCTAGCGACAGCAGAACACAGGGATCTATGGTAAAGTGACAAATGGATGCAGAAAGCTGCTAATGGCGATTTGTATAATTTTAGTTCTTTAAAAATTTTATACGGGATATAAAATCAATGAGAATGAGATGAGCGGGACATGTAGCGCGCATGAAGGCGATTCGGAGTCTATACAAGGCTTAGAAACCATTTGTGTTCAGTTGTTTCCCAAACGGTACATCTAACGCACGCACCATGTTGCATCTGTCAGTGAAGTGCACAAGCCTAGCACCTGTAAAGGGGCATGCGGTGCGACGCCAACACGGACATCAGTTCTGCCACAAACACTAGCCGTCTGAACGGTGCATTACAGGGCTCCGAAGGGTGAGAGGCTACTCATACCACCAACAGACGTGATTATAGCGTAGTTCATTATTTACTTACTTACTTACTTACTTACTTACTCATGGAGCTGAGCCCTTCTGGAGGAGCCGCCAATTCTGCAGCTACTGAAGAATTTCTCAGCATTTTATGGAACCCGAAGGTTCATCACCGTGCTCACAAGAGC